>NC_041048.1:40049866-40146283 GCF_900634775.1 Gouania willdenowi
AGAAATGTCCCAGTCACCGTTTCTGTTTAAATGCACCCTGCCATGTTTTCTCAGAAGTGGTCATGTGACGTGTAATTGTATAAAAAGTGTTTCCATTGAGTTCTAAACATACATTTCATATGGTAACGTCTGAAAAAGCGATATTTGAGTGTTTTTTTTTTAAATTCGGGTGTTTCCATTACCAGTTTTAATGGCGCTTTTTAGATTTTCTGCATTTTCAAGGGTAATGGCAACAAAATAGCAACTTAAGAGTTTTGGGTCCATAATATCACACATGGTATTCTTCCTCTAAGATGGGCGGCTGAGTGTCTAGCAACGTAACGGCTTTTGTAAATCATCCGAAGCATATAAAATGTTAAATTAATAACAGCAGTAGACTTTATTAACCTGGTTTAGTATGTTTGCTATGATTTCAGGAAGTTTATTAACCAGTAAAGTCATCTAAACATGCAAAAAATGATGATGAAACAAAATGGAAATGAGTAAACTCAAATTTTCCGTTTAAAAATGTCCTCAATTCTGTCTCAGAGTTCCGACAACGGCTAGTAAGTAGGCGTGTCCTGATACGACCGTATATCCCAGGCTATAGAATGCACCATTGTATTGATAACTTTCAGAGAATTTTGCAATTGTGTATTGTGACGGTGCAAACCCGTCACTAAGCGTACGTTACGGCAAAGCATGGTAAGAGGCGGGCAGCAGTCTCTCTCTCTAACCACATCCACACATACACACACTCGATAGTTACTTACCGGTTTATCCGCTCCGTTTTCCGCTCGGTTTCTTCATCCATCCATCCATCACAGTAGTCTTGGGTGCACACAAGGCCACCGTGAAAATCATCCATAGCCATAGTTAGTAGTCCCTAAAGTAGACAACGTACGATCTCTCATTTCACCATCCATCCATTCAAACCGCGCACCGCGCACACTTCCGGGTTTTATCTTTCACATGCGGGACGTCGGCGTCTGACGTCATCAGTGACGTCAGCGCAAATAACAGTTTTCGTAACAAAACTAATTTAATTAATGTCAGGTTGGAAGATACAACGGTGTTGAATTAATAATAAATGGCCCGATTTTTACATAGATGTTAGGGTGGAAATGAATAGGTTTTTAGGTAGAAAACCCTGATTATGGTTGTTAATGGACAAGGGGGAGGAGCCAAGGGCTATAGAAGGGAGCCAGTCTCTGCTCTCCCTGTCAGTGTATGTCCTGCCTGGGTGCAATGAAGGTAAGCCAGAAGGCCTCGGTTATTTTGTTACATGTACAGTTATATCTATTGTAAATATTGATTCTCTTTTTCTGTTTATTTGTCTAGCGCTCCTCTTCATCCTGGAGTTTTTTTGTTATTGTTCACTTTATGGAATAAAAGCACTAAAAATGTATATCCTGGCTATGCCATCATTTATTTAATCGAGAACCACGTCACATGTATTCTGATCAGTTTTACCTGATCAGTTTCCATCTACACATGAAGTCACCTCCTCACTGCTCCATGTCTGCATATCAGTCCATGTTTCTAACGGATGCTCCGCCCCTCTCTGTGTTAGTGCTCCTTTACTACGCACCAGGGTTGGAGTCAATTAAAATTTAAATGGCGTAATTGATAATTAATTACAATCACGAGTAATTATAATTTCAATTGTGTTTGAAAAAATATTTTTCTGATGTTACAATAATTGAGTTGTATTCTAATTCAGATAATTGACTTTGTAATTGCAATTCTATAAAAAACTGTCAGTGCCGAGAAAAAATGGAAAAATTTTAGATTTTTTTTCTGAGGTTATAATAAGACCCTTAAAACTAGTTCTAATATGATGAGCACACTAAACCTGGAGTAAAAATGCAGTTACGCATTAAAAATGTGAAAAGAACCTACAATCAGAAGTAAGGCATATAAATAAGCAAAACATTTAATTTTTTTTCTGAGATTTCATTTTTTTTCTAAGATAAGGCTTTCATAAGACCATAAAAACAAGTTGAAATATGATGAACACACTTAAACTGAGTTTGAAAATTAGAATAATGTGAAAAACACACAAATTTCAGAGGTAATTGAATTGAGGCTTATTGAATCTTTTATTGACACTCTTCACTGTAAATGCATACACGTCCACTCCCCTCCCCGCTCCAGAAACTTCAATTTATAACGAGTATTAGCTTTTTTATTAAAACAAACTACTTATTTTAGGAATAGATAATGTAAACAAGTAGAAAAGAAAAGGTCACATCATGGTTTATGGAATGGTGGAGGGTGTTCTGGATTATTTTGTAAACATAAAAACAAAGTGGGGGAATATTTCTTGCCTTAAAGGCCCCATGTCATGCTAAATGAACTTTTCTCTACTTTAAACATGATAAAGTTCTATTAGGGCTTCATACACATGTTGAAAGTCCTTTCTTACTACAGGGTGAGCACAAACAATTTGATGACGCGTTCCCACTTTGATGACGAATTTGACGCGGCACTGAGCTGGAGAAGCCACGCCTCCAGGAAGCTCTCTGCCGTGATTGACATGTAAACAGACACGCCCACGAATGTTAGCATTTCAGCATCCTTCGCACAGTGCTATGTATGTATTTTCTACAGTCTATGTATGTACAGGTGAATGCCCCGCCCCCACGCTCTGTCTGTGTTTATAAAGCAGCATGAGCTCAGCTACTTAGTGGGCGGGAGGAGGGCGGGCCGTCCTCTGGACGTCAGTGTCTCGTCTGCAGACACGCCCACTCATGAATATGCATAAGTAGGTCGCAAATCAGCCTGTTTGTGTAGAGTCCGTCAGAAAGTGACTTTTCAGAGGCTAAAACTCTGTTTTCCCAAATACAAATACTATGTTTTTGGGGTTCTGAGAACAAATGGAGATGGGTGGAAAATAGCATGACATGGGACCTTTAAGGACAAAAGGTTTAAGGTGTCCCTTGTGGTTTTTCTTTGTCCAACGATTTAAAGTAAATCTGAAAAAACTTTGAAATAAAACCTAAAAGAGGGTGTCACTTTATAAGGCCATAGTACTCAAAGTGATTTTATCACTTTCTACATTCTTATTGCATGAAACAACGAATCCCCCCTTGTGTAGTATTGTATAACAGCCCATTGTGGAACAGGTTTGTGTATGACCTGGATCCAGAACCTGCTCTAATCCATCTGCATCATTAGTCTACCTGACACCTTAATCTGCCACGAGAGAAACACTAATGTTCACTATATACAATGTCAGCCCCTGTGGCTGCACAGAGACCAAAGTTAGAGTTCATCCACTCAGCACTAATGCTCTGTTTTCACAGGTGAGAAAAGCCACTAAGTCCCAGAGGAAGTTCTAATGATGCTACCTGGAGAAAAAACATCTCAAAGCACAGCAAGTATAGGACTTTTACCCAGACATCAATAGCACAGCCATTAGACTGTTACAGGAGGAACTCTCTAACAGAGAGAAGGTTTGCAGATGTAAACCTTCCTAATAATCTGACTAATATTCAGATTTTAGGAAAAATAGGAAAACAGATTCACTCTGACTGTATTTACAGCAGTGGTCCATAAACATTTTCAGTTCTAGACTCTAAACAGACATTTAGTTACTCTTTAGTAGGAATATAAAAAGCCGCACAATAACATTTGACCCTCCTGCTGCAATGTTTACAAGATGGCGGACAGCACGGATGCTCGGTTGACTCATAAATCATAAGTCAGTTATGGATTGGAAGAACTAGAATAGTACTGCGATGGTTTAAGTCCTATGTTAGAGGAGCAAAGTTATTTTGTAAGCATTGGATACTTTAAATCTGACAGATTACCAATGTTCTGTGGAGTTCCTCAGGGCTCTGTTCTTGCACCCCTTCAGTTGCACCTTTAGGACACATTTTACAGAACTGTAAGGTTGATTATCAGAGCTACGCAGATGACACACAACTATATCTATCACTGAACCCAGATCACTATGTATGGCCCTATAAAATCCACGTTAACCAAATCACGGAATCGACCAATGAAAACAAAATCCACTATTGAACACAGAAATGGTCAGAATGTGGATTAAACGCCATCACCGTGTGGCAAAGGACGTTTTTTTTTAATGGGGAAATGTTTCCAGGGACCGCTCGTTAGCTGCACCACCCGCCCACCTCCCGTCCTAGCCGCTAAACCTAAACCACCCCAAACACCGTCTAAACTGCCAAAAAATTATGCAAATCATCACTGACTCCTAAATACAGAGCTGAGCGGTGCCCACTCAACTTTGCTGCGCCTGTGAAGCTCCGCCCGTTTCTCATGTAGCGCAGCGGCGCTCCGTGAAAACATGAGCAGCTTTAATCAACTTCATCTGCTCAGAGCGTTTGATCAACATCTCAGAAGATCTAAATAAAGTTGTTCTGTTGTTGTGAACGAGACCATCGATGTCTTAAACATCGTAGATTAATGATAACTTCTGATACTGCCAAATATTCTGACCCCTAGTGGTGAAATAACTGATGCATCCTTGTGTCCATTTATTTTTGTGTAATCATTACGGTCTGGAATGATGTCATCAGCATCATTTAAATTAGGTTAATTTAAATTAAGTTGATCAAAACTTAATCAATAAACCTGATCAGATTCAGTAAACCATTGATCCCTGAGGGGGAATATGGTGATATTAATGCTGTTCTCATACATATTTACTGTATATAACATATATAAATAAATAAATAGGAGCACTCAGAATAAGCCATGTCAGCACTTATATCTACATTTAAATTACTTTATTTTTTAGATACATTTTTGTTAAATTATGAGTTTTTTTATTTATTAGTATTTATTTTTGTTTCCTCGCAGAAGTTAAAAACTAATATTTTCTGAAAAAAATGATTAATATTTCTAAAAAAAAAATTAATTTTAAAAAATTAATGTGGAAAATATGGAATTTGGAAAAAAATAAAACAGAATTTAAATCAAAGTTAAAGGAACTTTTTTTCTCTACTGCGTATGATTGAGAGAGAGATTTTTAAGCATATTGTTGTTAATTTATTCTTTTTAATGTGTTGTAATGAAAAATCAGTTCCGAATATTAAGACTACATTTACATCTGAAATTATGAAATGGGAAAAAAGGTAAAGTGACACAGAAATAGGTAAAACCTGAAACGATATATGAACAATGTGTAAATGGAGAATGGAGGCTCTACGCTACATCCAGCCAATAACTGTTCTCCATGAGCAGTATTTAATGATATAAAATCATGCAAAAAAATCTTTAATGTGTTCTTTTAAATAAACCTTCACATGTTTTGTTTATTGGTGTTACATTAAGCACATGTTATAATATACAGTATGCATGACTAGTCCATGCCCATTAATCACTTTACTCAGGAGGATTCAGGAGTAATTTAACATAGTACTAGAAAGTGTGTGATTGAATGGAAGCTTTTGCACCAAAGCAGTGAAAGATATTCCCAGTCTCCACTTCCTGATGGTATTTTTGGTTTGGTGTTGTATATAAAGGGTGAGCTCCAGGACGGGGGGCGACAGATGCAACAACACAGCCGTGAAAAACAAGACCAAGAGTCTTCAGTCTGCAGTGTTTCTGCCAGACCGGCTCAGTTTCACTGGACAGGCACCGGCGGAAACGTGTAACCCGACCCCGGACGAGTGAAACCCTGACCAGAGAGGAAAGACCCAGGCCCGCGCTCTCAATACATCATATTTCTTCTCCTGCAGAAGCTAAAAGCATTCCCAGGAATCCCAAACACCCTGTACGATCCAGGCTTCACGTGTTTTTTCTCTGGTATTCTCCTAATTTGGACATAAATAAATCCATCCATTCTCAGCTCCGATGCCACTTCCTTTTCTATCAAACAGATGGACCACCCAAGCAGCCCCGATAACTTTACAACCCCAGCATGTGAACAAGGTGCCAGCAGCCACGCTCTATTCTTACAAAGACTCGATTCATGGATTGTCATAAAGTAGGCCACTGTGTGCTTTAATGACCTCCGCACGGACAGAATTAAAGAGATATTTGAGAAGCCGCAGCGTGTGGGAGAGGCGGACACCGCTAACGGTTAGCTAACGCAGCGCTAACACAAACACTGTGACCACAACATTATTTACTATGGGATATTTAAGGCCTGCAGACGGAAATTTTGAAATTCACTTCCTAAAATGTAAATAATGTTATTTTTAGAATTATTTTTAGGCTTTTTTTTTAACAAAATCAAGCAAAAATTTAAATCTGGCACTGGTAATTGTCTCACATGCATGTTTTAGGAAAATATCAACCATTTACACGCAATTTGTCTTCATAATTGGGTGGTCAAAGAGACAGAAATGTCAATTCTCGCTATGTATGAATATGAAATTAATGACAATAAATAAAGCTGCAGTATGTAGAATAATGAGATGTGTATGAATCAACCATGCCCCCCCACAGCCTCCCCTCACTGTTTACAATCATCCGTCATTCTCGTAAATGTGCAGGACTGTGGAGCTTTTAGTTTTCTGATGTTTCAGAGCAGGGGTGTCAAACTCATTTTAGTTCAGGGGCCAAAAAACGGAGCAGTTTATGTTAAGTGGGCTGCAGATTATAGGTGGGAAAATTAGTAATTTAATCATTATTGTGCTTTAGTTTGCACTTCCACTTATAAATATATTATAAAATATGTACAGCACTGATATTATTAAAGAAATAAGTGACATATCAGTCCTTGTAGGATCTACAATTTCAATGCATTTGATTTTGTGACACATTTCTATGTAATTTGGGGAATAATTTGATGATGATTTTGGAAAAATTGAAATTAAAAATGACTGCCATCAGGTGATAAGGGTTAGGATGGAGGAGAAATGTGAGCCCTGCTAATATTGTGAAGTTTCATTGAATTTGTACATTCATTTGAAGATATCTACAACCAAAGACGTTTTTGCTTTCTGCAGCACACGTGTGATTAAACTGTTGCTTCTCCACGTCGGTCTCCTTTTTTCCTGCTTGCTTTGCCGTGTAACCATTGTGCTTTACGCCACGATGGAGACTTCAACTGCTAGAACGTCTACCATTGTACTTTACTATAAGATAAGACATGAACGTGCATCGACTTTGGTCGGGCAGCCAATAGTAACGCCCCAGAACAGCTGATGGAACGCTACGTTTGTCAAAAGATCTGATTGGCTGGAAAGTCGAGTAAGCTACTGGATTTCTAAAGCTCATATCCAGAGCCAAGAGAAGGAGCAGAAGTCCATAGTCTCTCAGAACTCTTTGTTTTACAATTTTATCAAATTAGGATGGATTTTTGACCAAATGATGTAAAAAAAAAAAAAAAAAAAAAAAAAAAATTACATACTGCAGCTTTAAGTCCATTAACCTTATTAAGCATGTTCAGCACATTTTTGGGAAGTTTAATAGCCTGTAATGACATCTGAACAGAGAAAGACGATGAAACGCAATTTTTAAAAAATGCTATTTCAACAAAGGCAGAAACATGTTTATGTTCGACAAACAGCATAAACACAGTCATAAATGTGCTATTTCTTGATCGATTTATTGATTAAAACACATTTCTGACACTTTTCAGATATCAACATGTCACACTGCTGAATGAACTCCACATCGTGCTTTGAAGCGACTCCTTTTTAAAAACACTGCAAACAATTGATCGACTGATGTGGAAATAAAGCCAATGACCTTCCCATCAATCTCAGAGCAAACAGAGGGAAATCAATGTGTGATTGTCTGACCTACAGTATGTGTCTGACCTGCTGCAGGTTCACTTTAGGAGGATTTCAATGAGAAGCAGAGATAATGGTAGACACACGTTTAGTGTCGATACACGTCTATCAACAGTTACAGAAGTATGAAAAGCATTTCACTAGACCTTGGATTGGCTGTTGTTTGCAGCACAAAGAACAGTTTGAAGGTTTCAGTCACAGATTCTACATCGTTCCCATAAACTCTGATGGTTTGCTTTGTGTGAAAGTATGTGGAAGATAATTCAAATAGTTTTGCATGCTTGTAAAGCTGCTCAAACGTCAACATTAAATGGTTTTTTCATCTTTAACGCACACGTGTGGCTGTGGCTCGGAGGAAAAAAGTAGAATGACCTAATCTACACGCTACAGATCTACGTTGAACTTCACACAGTGAGTAGAAACAGACATAGATTCTGGACTTTGATCTTATTGTGAAACCTGAAGAAAAATCACACACAAGCGGTGAGAAAATGTGGCTTTAGTTTCACCTGCTTTAAGTTCAAATGTTTTAATAAGTGACATATTATAATAGTTTAACCTGTACGTTTTCATTTGTTAAAGCTTTTTTTAATGTTTTTCTTAACCTTTACTGTTTTTATGCTAATTCCAACCTTCTCTGCTTTGTTTTCATCTCTGACTCTTTCCTTATTTGTCATCTTTTTAATTATTTCATTCAAGTATTGCTGTGTGCATTAGTCTCTAAACATTTTTATCATTTTACCTTTTGTAAATCACTTTAGCAACATTCTGTGAAGCAACTTGGACTATGATTGAATTTGTGAGAAATGTGCTTTATAAATAAAGTTTAAAACAAAGAACAAAAGTCAGCATCAGAAAAACTGACAAGTTTATTATTAACCAATGGGTTACAGATATTTTCACATTAAACATCATAATATTCTACAATTAAATAAAATAATATACATTTAAAAAATAACAATAACTACAAAAATGTGCATTGCCACGACAATGGGAATGCGTTTATTGTTAATGAACACAAGTTTGTACGTAGCACCAAAAGCTTAGATATATGTAGGCAGTACTCACAGAAAACATTACATTTAGTCATTGAGGGTTTAACAGACATTTATTTAGAGGGACATTTAAATACATTGTGCAGGGTCTTACTTGTAGAAGCAAAGTAAGGGGTAAATGCTAAGCATTCTCACTAGAAGTACAATTATAAAAAAGGGGAGATTGTAGCAACATTTTAAGATACAAATTGTGGAAATTAACACTTTAACAGCAGTTTTTCCTCAAAGTTCATGAGCAACAGCTGTCGCACTCTAGCAGACTTAATTAAGCACTCTAACCCGGGGTTTCGCCGTTCGGTAATTCACACCGGTTGCGTTTTGAGTGCGCCGCGGTGCACTCCGGTTGAACGACTGTGACGTCACGAGACAGAGCAGTTCTTACGATATTTATATAATCGCGCGAGAACGCAGTTAAATGTATGTGTTCTAAACGTAACAATAAACAGATAAACAGGTCAGTGTTCCTAACGAAGGAGAACGAGAAGGTTGGACTCTGGATTTGTCATAGACACATTTTTTATCAACAGAAGAGATAAAACTGCACCAGTAAAACATGAACTAAATCAAAGTTGCTGCAGTTTACAGTGAGTTACAGTATGAGAGGAATCAATATAGTGGATGTGAATTTGTTTTTACACATTATGACGTTTTGGTGATGTATTTACTTGAAATATAATCTGAAATGATTTATTTTGTAACCCGATATTTTATTGCGGAGTACGTGCTTAATTTCCTGTTTAGTTTCATTTGCTCTGTGCTGATTGAGGCGTCGTGCTCCGGTGTCCACCAGAAATAGAAGTCCTGTGTAAATCTGGTGGAGGGCACCGGACTACCACATCTGGGAAGGAGCAGACACGCACCACACATAGTGGAAACCTATCAGCTCAGGTGACGCAACGGTGACGTAACGCAGTGCAGCCGCTTCCAGTGGAAATTGGGAGTAAGGTTTGCAAAAGCAGCTTCATTTGCATAAAAACCTAAAGGACATTGAAAGTAAGCATTTTTTTACATAAATATAATCATTGTCTCTAAGCAGAAGAACATTTTTATCTTTGAATGGTGTAAATTGGTTAAGATTTGCATGACAAACAGGGTCATTTTAATAATTATCAATAATATACATTTATTTTTTTAGGAATTGGCAGAGTCATAGCAGGTCAAAATATGGTCGAAGAATAAATAAGATCGCTCTGAATTTCCACAATAAATTAAAAGACCCTGAAAATAACCTCAATAAATTAAAAAAAACTAAATATATACTGTAATATTGGAGATTTTAGATGCACGGCGATATAATCCGATATCAATATGGGATCAGGACACACAATAGATCAAAAGTTACCACACATAAAACTCATTTAGTTTAAACATGAAAAAGCTTTTTTACACAGTCATACACACAGAATAAATCAATAAAACATTGATATATTGAGACTTTTCCACTACTAAGCTATTTAACTACCTAACACAGGGTGTGTGTGTGTGTGTGTGTGTGTGTGCATGAGTGATGTCACCAAACCAGTGAAATGACGTTTAAAAACCAGTGTTAACATACGCGGCTCAAACCACGGCCCACATCACCAGTTGTGTTCCAGTGGTTAACCAAACTGGCTTCTGTGTGTGTGTGTGTGTGTGTGTGTGTGTGTGTGTGTGTGTGTGTGTGTGTGTGTGTGTGTGTGTGTGTGTGTGTGTGTGTGTAGGAAACCTCTCCCATCAATATAAGAGCTGAGGTCTGGGACCAGGCCACTGGTTTTTCAGGGCTTTTAAAAGTCGTTAAATCTCCAGTAAACATCTGTATGGACCAGACCAAACCAATGGAGCAGCAGTTAGTCAGAGTAACAGTAATTCACCCTTTATTAACATTAACGTGCTACATACACAACGTTCGTGTTCTGCTTTTAAACCATCCCTGAGGAACAGAACACGGTTCAGGGCTTTGCTCAAGGGCTCCAGGTCACTTAAACCTGCAACTACGGATGGAAAGAAAATGTTTAACTTTGGGAAATCAGTGACAAATACCTGGTAGAAACGCACGCGATGCATGAGAGAGAATATTTCAGAGTGAACAAAAGATTTAATACAGACAAATCTGAGCTTTAACACAACCAACAACAAAGGGTGTGTGTGTTTTTGTTGTCATTTTGTGTATTTCACTTTTTGTGTGCGTGTTCCTTATTTTGCGTCTAGTCATTTTGTGTATATTTGTAGTTGTTTTGTGTATTTCTGTCACCCTATTGTGTCATTTATTGTCACTGTGTGTATTTCTGTTCTCATGTGTATGTTTGTTGTTGTTTTGTACATTATTTCTTATTTTGTGTACATTTCTTGTTGTTTTGTGGATTTTTGAAGTCATCGTGTGTATGTTTGTGGTTGTTTTGTGTATTTCTGTCACCCTATTGTGTCATTTATTGTCACTGTGTGTATATGTGTTCTCATTTTGTGTATTTTTGTGGTCATTTTGTGTGTTTTTAGACTCATTTTGATTATTTTAGTGTTCTTTTATATATTTATGTTTTCGGGTTTTATGTATTGTTCAGACTTCTGTGTGTTTTACAGTCATACTGATTATTATAGTTATCTTTTAGGTATTTTTATTGTCATTTTATGTTTTTTTCTGTCATTTTGTTGGTTTTTAAAGGAGTTTTCTTTGCACAAAATGATTGACATTTGACCCATGTCAGATATTATATTTTATCAATACAGAAACAAAGCAATATACATAACAGACAAAAATACACTGAATACTGAAATAAGATTTTAATGAATACAATAAAATAAAGACATAAAAGTTAGGTTTAAAACTTGCAAATAAAATAAAAAATCCTGTCCTCGACACTATAACCACAGAGCAGAGGAGATCAACTTCTATCACAGCGGGGCCACAAAAATGTGGTCACATGATCAACATTCATGTCAGCATTTAGAATAATGACCAATGTGAGCATTAACAGGAAAAACTACAAGTTTTTATAGAAATTGTGTGTGTTTCTCTGTCATTCTGTGTGTGTTGTTGTCCTGCTTGTTATGAGGCATTTTGTGTATTTATGATCTCCTTTGTGTATATTTCCTGTAAAAAGTATGTTTTTTGGAGTCACAGTGTGTATTTGTGCTGCCATTTTGCATTTTTTGGAATCATTTCTGTGTATTTCTCTTGTCATTTTGCTTGTTTGAGGAGTCATTTTTTGTGTTTTTCTTGTACTTTTATTGTCATTTTCTGTAATTTTGTATATTTGTTTGCGTAATTTTGTGTATTTTTGTTGTCATTTTCTTCATTTTTGTAGTAGTTTCTGTGTTTCTTGCCTTTTATTGTATTTTCTTGCAATACTGTATTCTTGCTTTTGTTTTGTGTATTTTTTTTGTCATTTTGTAAGTTCACTTTGGCGGCAGCATGCAATTAGACCGAGGGCCGCATGTGGCCCCCGGGCCACCAGTTGCCCATGTCTGCCATAGAGCATTTCAAAAAGGGCGGAGTCATCCATAGCACTACATTAATGTGCAGCTCAGAGATGACGACAGTGACCATTGGGACCCAAACTGTGAATTCCAGTTTAAACATTGACTCCTGTGAGGGACACACTGGCTGTAAAAGGCCTCGCCCTCAGTTCAACTGATAATAATGAGCTGAGCTGTAACAACGACATCGTCTCTATTTTTCACAGTTAATCCTCATCTCTTCATATTCTCAGGAATTATTATGAAGAAGCCAAAAAAAGCTTCCACTTTCAGTCTGGCCTAACAAGGACCAACACATTCCTGAATGGCTGGCATTTAACCCTGAAGAGGGGAGTTTCTAACCCTCCGCACCCTGCCACCCACACACACACGCACGCACACACACACACACTCCAGATATAGACTAAAGACTTTGCCAGGGGTAAAAATAGAGGCCTGCTGTTAGCCTTTCACCAGGGGAATGATGTGTAGATGAGAAATATTTGGAATAATGATGAGCCAGAGCCGCTTTCTCCTGCTGCCACCTGCGCTCTGTGTGTGTGTGTGTGTGTGTGTGTGTGTGTGTGTGTGTGTGTGTGTGTGTGTGTGTGTGTGTGTGCTGACCCACACTCTGAGTGAGATGGATGCAGGAGAGCGTGCTCTAATCCTGAGGATGTTACTGCATGTAGCGACATTTTCTCTGATTTTCCCTGATCGCAGCAGAAGAAATGTCAATATTCTAGTTATATTATTGCTTTTACGTCCATTGTTTGATTGATTGTCTGTTAGCAGGATCAAGTCAAAGTACTGAACCGAATCAGATGAAATATTATTAGAGCTGGGTACCAGGGTTAATTTCATGATTCAATTCCGATTATTAAGATTCGATGAATCGATTAATCACGATTTGATTTTGCTTGAGTATTGACTTTCACAATTTTACTTGGTTATTAATAAGATGGTTCCAAACTTCTGACTAAATTTGGGGCGTCATCTTCATCTGCCATGTTTGCACTGAATTCACTCTCGCGTTGCACAGGTGCAGTAGCCTAAAGCACGGGACTATGGGGTTAGAATAAAAAAAAATAATAATAATTTCAGCACCTATGAAATATTGATTAAATCATTTTGTTTTACTCGGTTCTAAATATTATCCAAAGATAGACCGTATAACTTGGAAGATTCAATTACCTTTTGGAGGTTTTCTGGATCAATATACTGACTCTGGATCAGTTTCAATAATCTAAAAAATCCCTCTCTCATATTTGTTGAAATTAAAAAATTCCTAATTTGTGTTTGAATTTGTAATTGACCTATTTTTAGTAAATTTAGTTTCATCCAAATTGTGCATTTCATCATGATTTTTCAAAATAAATGGGCGTGTCCTTAGATTGCGTACATACTCTATGGTTATTATTACAGAAAGAAATATCTTTACAGTGTGAATGATCATATTACTATAATCCAGATAAAAGAGCAGATGCTTGGTGGATGTTTGCGTTGCTCTGACTGCTCTTGTTTTTAAATTGTTATAATTGTGTTTGACTGAATATATCCTGACATGCTTGTTTTGGGGAAACTATTGGACATTTACTTGCAACTTGTCTTCATAAATGGGTGGTCAGAGACACAGAAATGACAATTCTCTGCAAAATCTCATGTAATATAACAGACTTGACCTTCTGAAATGAAAATTTGACATGTTTTGGGCCAATATTGCACATTTACAGCATTTTTTTACTGTAAAATGAACGGGCTAATGTTAGCTTTAGCTAGTGTAGCTAACAGATAAACGTGCTTGTTTCGTTTCATGTCTGTTGTGTATAAATATGAAATTAATGACAAAAGTTAACTCTATTAATTGTATTAGGCATGTTTGGCACGTTTTTGGAAAGTTTATTAGTTTAATTAATGACATCTAATTCAGTCAACTAAATCAAAATGTGTAAACTGACGTGGATGATGCAAGAGAAACAGAAAATATGATATTTTCCTTTTCCTTTCTGTTAGCAGTTATTGTCCAAACAGGCAGATTAAATGAAATTTATAGAAAACTGAGACAAAAAGTTGTTAATTCTCACTAAATAGTCAGAAACACGTCTGTTAGCCTCTTCAAAAAGAAATATATTAAAGTGTTGATGCGTATTCTACAGCTTTTTGGATTTCTAACCTAAAGAACGTGAATAAAAAGAGATGCATCAGTCCAAATGAATAAAGCTTTTAATATCACAGATATGGATTCATTTAGATTTAGATCTGCTGTTTTAATGCTCCACCTGAAACATGTGAGCCAGTGAAATGTTACACATCATGTTTCTACACAATGCACAGTGTTAAGCTCCCAGGAGAACTGGGCTCTTTCACAACATGTCGTGTTTTCTGAAGGTCGAGCTGAGACACATGAAGGAAAAAGAAAATGTATGTAAGCCTCTTAATGGATTTACGCTACAATGGCACTCGCATGACGTGGGAATGTGACAGAATGTGTTTTATTTTCACAAGTTCATTCAGTGTTGGACTAGAGACACAAAAAAACTATGATAAAATAAGGATTTTATACAGAAATATGGAGCAAAAGAGATTTATTAACAGATTACAGATTCCAACTTTTACATGAGTTTGATTAAATTGTCTAGGAAAAAATGCCAGGTTGAAGTTAATACAGACCTCCACAGGAACAGGCTTTCTTCTCCATAATGTCGCTTAAAAACAAATTAAAATGATTTTCCCATAAAGACACTCAGGATGAAAGCATTTTATTTTGAAAAGAGGGAGTAACAGAAGCACATCAGTTAGTTTCAATCTGAAACGATAAAAAACCAAACTGACTTAATTTAACCAAACAACAATGTTTTCTGCTAGACAAGACACTTATATTAATAATCAAAATGTAATTTTGTCTCATTAATATTCAACTATCATTATTATTACAGTCTGGTGTGTTTTTGAAAAAAAGGGAAACCTTTCTAGGGACTTTTGTGGAAAACGGATAAAAAATGTGAAATTTTAAAAGCATTCTGAACATTAAAAGAAAAATCACGTCCCAATATGACATGGAATGACCTCAGATGCATATATTGGGATGATGTTTACACATTTACATGCTATTTTCCACAGAAAACGGGTGATTGAATGTCTGAATTTCACTTATAATCTTGTTCAAAATCCACAAAATCACGGCTGCACACGGTTTTCCTGACAATGAAATGAAAATAGTTCCAAAACAGGAACTAAAACATCACGTTTTGCGACTGTACCACACATTTCCATGTTATTTTTCCTGTAAAATGAGCGACTGGGTGTTAACGGAGTAGCTAACGGACATTCTTGCACTGTAATCGCACATGATTTAAGTCTTCTGGGGCATATAAATATAAAATAATAACAGTGGTTGACTCTTAATAACCCTGTTGAGCTTCTTTGGTATGATTTTAAAAAGTTTAATAACCACTATAGAGTCATCGAAACAGGAACAGACGGAGAAAGACGAAATAGAAATGGGTAAAGTGATGTTGGAAAGGGTAAACGGAATTAGGAAAGGTTTTAAAACATTCATTCATTGTAAACACAACCTTGCTGTCAAATTATTGGTATATATATATATATATATATATATATATATATATATATATATATATATATATATCTGAGGTAATTCCGTGTCATATTGGGACATGATTTTTCTTTTAATGTTCAGAATACACATTAAAATTTCACATTTTTTATCAGTTTTCCACAGACTTTATTAATAATAATAATAGTTGGATATTAGTAAGACAAAATTACATTTTAATTATTAATATAAGTGTCTTGTCTAGCAGAAAACATTGTTGTTTGGTTAAATTAAGCCAGTTGGGTTTTTAACTCGTGTTATTTATCGTTTCAGATTGAAACTAACTGATGTGCTTCTGTTACTCTCTCTTTTCAAAATAAAATGCTTTCATCCTGAGTGTCTTTATGGGAAAATCATTTTAATTTGTTTTTAAGGGACATTATGGAGGTGAAAGTCCAGCATTCCTGTTCCTGTGGAGGTTTGACAAATCCATGAGGCTTCAGATCACTTTAAAAATCAAACTTTTTCATTGCTTATCTGCAAATGCATTCACTTTAAATTGATCATGGTAATCGTTTTTATTCATTCGTGTGCAGACGATCCAATAATCCAGATTTTTATTTCCAACGGTTTGGGATTTTGTTTTTTCTAACGCCACCAGAGTGTTTTCCTGTCGTAAAAGTTGAACCCAGTGCAATAAGTGTAAGAAAACCAATTAGCCGCCATGATTTACTCTCTACCTGCTTTATTGGGTGAGGGAGGGCCTCCCAGATGGAGGTCATGGTTCTTAACCTCACGCCATAGTCTGCGAGCTAATCATTTTGGAACATGTGTTGAGTTCAAGACTTGGGGAGACCTGCAGCTTTATAGCTGCTGTTTAAAATGTCCTTTATTCAATGGTTGGCCTCATTATTAGGGTCCCACTTTATTAGTGATTTATAATATGTCATACAAAGATGTGTGAGAGCAGCACTGATGTCACCCAATCAATGTTTGACTGAATCTGAGCAAGTTTATGAAGTTTTGATCAACTTCATTTAAAAGATCCTAATGACATCATTCCAAACTGTAATGATTAGACAAAAATAAATGGACACAAGGATGAACCAGTTATTTCATCACTAGAGGTCGGAATATTTGACAGTATTTTATAGTATTAAATTGTAAATTTATATAGTGCTTTATAACCACAGAGGTCGTCCCAAAGCACTTCACAATATCAACTCATTCACACACCAAAGAGACAGAGGTGCCATGCAAGGCACTAGTCAACCATTGGGAGCAACTTAGCAGGTACAGACTGGGATTGAAACCCCAACCTCTAAATCAGAAGACGACCCCTCTACCACCTGTTCCACGGTTGGTAATAGCTATCAAATTATTATTAACACACGTTGTTTCATTCACATTATGTCAGTTATTGTCCACCGTGATTCCGTAACCATGGAAATCATAGGGCCATCCATCCATCCATCCATCTTCTACCGCTCATCCGTGGTCAGGTCGTGGGGGCAGCATCCTAAGGCCCAGACGTCCCTCTCCCCAGCCACTTCTTCCAGCTCTTTCCAGAGGATCCTGAGGCGTTCCCAGGCCTGCTAAAAGACTATAGCTACGTTCACACTGCTAGCTCTAATGCTCAAAACCGATCTTTTGCTCAGATCTGATGCCTTTGTTTGTTCGTTCACATTACTATTTAAAATGTGACCTGTATCAGACTCCAGTGTGAACGGTTTGCGACTCCAAACTGACGCACATGCAGAGCCAGAGAATCAATGAGCAGGTGTAGAGGACGACGAGGAAAAAGAGAGAAACATTTTGTTCTGACTTTTTGTGGTTTTGTTTTAAACACAGACCATTTCTGATATGAACCTGCCAGCTTTGATCCAAACCCGACAGAGCAAAAGCGAAACCGACAGGTCCGACAGACATTAGGTATTTATATCAGAGCCCGACCAGAAAACAATAGTTAAAACCTATTTTTTCCTCATATAAATGACATATTTACGTTTGTTTTTGTGGTGAGCATAAAATATGAAGATAATACATGTTCTTGTACAGAAAAATGACTGTATTAACAGTGGATGTTTAAAGTCTGTCCCTCTCTGGTTCACAGTGATCAGAGGACAGCGCACAGCCTGCTGTTAATAATGACGTCAACATATCATTAAATCTGCCTTGGCCGTTCACACTGCAGTTTTAGACTCAGATTTAGGACTACTTCTCCAAGTGACCTGATCACATTTGAAAAAACTCAGATTTGGGTCGTTCAAACTGCCATAAGAAGATCAGATACAGGTCACATTCATTCCTGCAGTGTGAAAGTAGCCTATGTCTCTCAGCTGGCCTGGGTTTTCCTCTGGGTCTCCTACCAGAGGGACGTGCCCTGAACGCCTCACTAGAGAGGCATCATAATCACCAGAGCCACCTCATCTCAGCAGCTCTACTCTGAGCCCCTCCCGGATGACTGAAGGAAACTCATTGCCGCCGCTTGCACCCAAGATCTTATTCTTTCGGTCATGAGCGAAAGCTCCTGAGGGTAGGAACATTGATCCACCGGTAACGTGAGAGCTTCTCTTTTTGGCTCAATGCCCTCTTCACCACGATGGATCGGTGCAGACGCCGTCGACATCGCGCTCCATCCTTCCTTCACTCATGAACCAGACCCTGAGGTACTTGAACTCCTCCGCTTGGGGCTGGACCTCATCCCCAATGCGGTGAAGGCACTCCGCCTTTTTCTGATCGAGGACCATGGAGTCTGATTTAGAGGTGCTGATTCTCATCCCTACATGACTAACCCAGTGGGCGTGACTAACCCGCTGTTCCCACTCAATGTTCTTGAAGCCAAAATACGGAGTTAGGGGGGCTTCCATCTTGCAATTTTGACGTCATTTGGAGCCAGAGTCTGTGCAGTAGGGTCCGACGGGAGAAGCCCTGGTAACACGCCCCGCCCATTTAGCGTACTGCTCTGATGACTTATGCAAGCCCAGCTACGCCAAGAACTTAAGTGTCTTTCCCATCTGGAAATTCTACCAACGTCTTGCTCAGATCATAGAGGTTAGTACAAAACCACCATATATTTGCACTCTAATATCTAATTAAATGGCGTATTTCATGACGTAACTGCTATTCACAAAGAGAGCTACGCAAGATCCGCAGCTTCAATCATCGTCAATAATAACTAATGATCACAGCAGAGTTTAGGTTTGGAAAAAAATGATGTGAGGAGTATTTTAACTTCACAGTTTGACCCACATCCCATCCGTTATCAATGAGGAGGCGGGGTTTGTGACCTATACTGCAGCTTCACTCCACCGGGGAGCTTGTCCCGTACATTCTTTTTACAGTCTATGTACCAACCTGATCATTGCTCGATTCACATGAAAATGTTACATATTATATAGAAAGTAAATGTAAACATTATTGAACAAAAGAAAGTAGCCGATTAAAACTGTTTGAGTAAAAACTTCTCGATCCCGATGCATGGAGGCAGTGCAGTGGGAAGAACTACTACACAGGCTTTTAAAAAAGCAATTAATGGCAGGGAGAGTCCTGATATTGAATGGAGAGTGGAGAGGAGTCCTATGAGAGAGGCAGCAGCAGACTGTGAAATTCATATCGACTGCAGAGGAACACACACACACACACACACACACACTCTCAGGTAAGCAGCTTTTTTCCCACGTCAGCTAAAGAAAGTCAAATCTATAAGTCCAGTTTTAGTTCAGCCAAGCAAATATAAGCACTCAGACATTCTCAGCTTAGAGAAAAAAGCAGCTGTTTTTGACGATGTAGTATTTGGAGAATGAAAAGAAAAACAAGTGGATATTTGCTCAGTGAAGTGTAAAATCCCACTTGATTAAAACAGGAAAACACCCTCAACAATGAACCGTGCCAGTCCACCACTTAATGAAGTCAACGTGTGGTGTAAGGAGAGCGCTGGGAAAACGCTGGTGCTGCTCCCTCAGCTAAACTCTGGATGCTAATCAAAGGCTTGATCTCTGAGCAGGACGGGCCCCGGGGACGACGCTCTGCTTGGTTGATCTTGGCAATTTGCTCTTAGTAATACCCTCGCTCGCTCTCTCTCTCTCTCCCGGCAACGCATCTCCTCACCTAATCTGTACTGCTGCTGAAACGCAGAATAAAACGCGTTGCCTCTAAAGAAGGCGTGTGCGTCTCACGAGGGAATAATCACATAATGGCCGTGAAGTTATTACACGCTCCTCATTATCCTGCTTCCCAGGGACTCCATAATAACGATGAGTGAGGATAAAGATGCAGCTCTGTTTGTTTCTATAAAACTATAATCAGGCACAACTGTTAGTGAGGTGGAGCAACCACGTAGTAGCTTCTGTTTGTTTGTGCGATATCAGAATCAGAAAGGTTTTTATTCGCCAAGTACAGTTTAAAAACAGTACAAGGAATTTAACTTTGTAGTTGGTGCAAAGAACAGAAAAGAAGAGAAAAAGAGCAAAAAAAACCCCAATAATAATGATAATAATAATAATAAATATAAAGGATAAAGGATAAAAGATAAAGGATGGATGGGGATGGGTACCAAATTCTCTACTTTTTTAAGTACCGACCAAATTCCTTCTGTACTACCTGCTACTAGGGATGCACCAAAATGAAAATTCTTGACCAAAAACTGAAAAACCCGACAGAAATGATTATACAAATTATTTTTCCTATTGCATTTATGGCTCTGATTGTTCCCCAGAATTAAAACAATGCAATTACACAAATTCATAGTAATGCTTCAAAGTGTAACTCAATTAAAAATATGAAAATGTATTTTGAAAATGACCCCATTTATTTTTAGTACATGTTCTAATCAATGTTAGTTTTTTTTTTTTATTAATCGATATATTTTTCTCCTATTTTGTGGATTTATTTTGTCTTTTTTGTGTGATGTTGGTAATATTTAAATTGTTCTCTTTCTGTGTGTGTTTTTGGTGTCGTTTTGTATGTTTCTCTGTATTTCGTAGTGATTTTGTGTATTTTTCTCTCATTTAGTGTGTCTTTGTTTTCGTTTTGTGAGTCTCTCTCTCTCTCTCTCTATCGAAATATTGATGCTCTGTGAGTCCACGGACAAGTTGGTTTTGGCCGAAAACCGAAAATGCACTTTTGGGCCATTTTTCACGTAAAATCAAATGTTACCCTGCTTTGGTACCTAAAGGCATCCTTATGACTGTGAGATAGTGGAAAAGTAGGCCATTCCCGTGCAGTACCTGAACACAATATTGCACGAACGGCAGTAGCTAAAGTCTGTAAAACGCGACGCAGACATATCACCTGCTGAACACACACACACTCCTGTGTCCAACAACCCACTGAAACAAACACAAATGTCTGATATTAAAGAGAAAGTATAAGAGAGCGTCTCACTCTGCTCTATAATCAGACTCTACCTTCACCTCGTGGCTGCACGGGCCAAATAAACAAAACAGGCTCCTCCCACACACGGTTCTTAGGATAAACAGATTAGAACCAACTAAGCTCTGGCACTAGCAATAGCACCGAACAAAAACTGACAGAGAGACGCTGACTCAGCTTTTAGAGCCGTGGACTCAGACTCTGCTTCAGTCCGGATGTAAATACGTTATTTTTTCCGTTCGCACGTATGTTTTCCTCTATGTGAACAAATAAAAGTGAAATACTTGTAATATAGAGCCCTGTCACCTAGAGCTGCCTTCAAATTGTGCATTCTAGGTAGGTACAGTAGTTGTAGGTAAGGGTTATCATCATGAAGAAAGTTGTGAAATATATTGTTGGTTTGATATATTTGTAAAAGTTGATTATTCATTTGAGAAATAAATATGGTAAATTGGAACATTATGATATTTTATTATTTACCATTTATTACAACATAAAAGTACCGTAAATTGGTACCGTTGAGTACTGATACCGATTCACAGGTACAGAGTATCGGTTCAAGTGTGAAAGTTACCCATCCCTAGCGACATCAGCCTCTGGTTGTTATTAATGAACCTGGAGGTCCGAGGGAGGGGGGCAATGTCTGCTAATTACTGCTGTAACGTCCACCACAGTAAAGGGAAGACGTAAACATCTGACAAGCCACAGACGCAGGAAACACAAGTGGAACCTTTTACAAACCCAGCATGAAACCATGAGAACCAAGCGGAGGATTGAGCGAGTTAGGGTGGGGCTTCTTACCTTTGAATGAGATGAAGACACGTGGAGCAGCCAATGGGTCGTTGCTCATTTGGTTCCCAAAAGCCAAGCTGGACAGAGCCAGGAGGGCGGGGACCGTCCACTGCATGGTGGACCGACCTCCGCTAACACCACAGTGACACTGTAGAGACAGGACAACACGTTACACACAACAAACTGCATTTTACGGCCAACACTTCCTGATTCTGATTCCATTTACACTATTAAATGTCCTGAAATCATATCAAACATGTTAAATAGGTAAATAAAGTCAATGACTGTCATTATTTTAACATTTCATATTCTTCAGATGATTTTATATTTGAATCACCCACAAAATCCCATCCAGTGTGATTGTAGATGTTTCTACTGTGACGTGCCACCAGGTAAACTGATCACCAGTTCAGATGATACACTAGAGGTGTGCATTGGCATAAATCTGACGATACAATATATCCCGATACTAAACAATACAATATACATCGTGAAATGTACAAAAGGCATGATTTTTTTTAAACTTGTTAGAACAAGTAAATGGTAACAAACTGTAATTCAAGTACAAAATATCAAAAACAAGCGGTATGTTTATCAAACTGTCAAATTACATTTTTCAAACAGATTCTGATTCTGGTAAAAATTTTAAATTCTTAAAAGTAACCACATACGTCTCTAAAAGTGCCCAGTATGTTTTATGAAAATAAAGTAAAGTGAAATGGTTTTTTCATTAAAAAAACATGATTAAAAAATACATTTCGACATTTTTTGGGTCGATGCGATAATGGCGTAGTGAAATATCGCTATAAATCGCTAAATCAATTTTCTCGTACACCCTTAATAGATAGGGTTAATGAAGTCAACTAATGTTATTCATTTTAAATTGTACACACTTCAGATGATTCTCAATTCCAATCCCTCCTGTTTTGCACGATAACCCACGCAGCCGTGTGATTGGGGGTTTAATGCTTCTGCTGTGACGTGTCACCAGGTAACACGATCACCAGTTCAGCTAATACACCATCAGCTAAACCTGCCTTTATACCAGAGCCGTTTCACATTTGAATGCAGTCATAATCATCTGAACCAACACATTAAAAACACAGGTCAGAAGAAGCTCTTCATTCATTTCCAGTCACAGGATAACACCATCACTACTTGAACTGTAACACATAACACAGCACGGGATAATGAACGTATTTGCCTGATTGTCACATTTTTTAATTTTCTAGACATTCAATCACATGTTTTCCTGTAAATGTGTGATATTGTCCTAAATTAAAACATGAGTTTCAGGCGTTTTTCGTGTCATGTTGGGGCCTGATTTCAAATAAAGAGTGAAAAGAAGACAAAAAAAAACGTCTCAGATTGATTTTTCCAACTCAACTGAATGAGATTTGATGGAATAAATCCAGTTTTAATGATGGATGAGCAAACAGTTCTGCTGGTGTTTGTGTTTCCAGGTATGAGACAAACTGATGGACTTCTTCTTCTTCTGCTCTAACAGAGAGGAGCTTCTCCTCTGCTCCTACAGCAGCACATTCCTAACCGGTGACACTAAACGTGCACGCTGCGGCTCTGTAATTACATGTTCACCTGAAACAAGCTTCTACTGAGTCATTATTGGTGGAAAATGAGAAAAGGGGCTACAGTTACAGTGTGATATGACTTATTGCAATAAAAACTTGTGATTTGTGGGTAAAGATGGTGAACGTTTACTCAAAAAGATCAATAATAACATACAGTAGTAGTGATTAATTAAAGGGATGAGTTAATGATTGACAGACAACAGTTTCATCCATCTTTCACTCGCTTAAGTGTCTGTAAGAAAAATTGGTTCGCCGATATATCGCAATATTTCACAGCGCGATTATGGTAACGATCCAAAAAAATGTCCAAATTGATGTTTTTAAATCATGTTTTTTTGGAAATAAAAACATATTTAATTGCACTAACAGATCATCATTCAACACGTTACGGTTGAAGTAGTGATGGTGTTATCCTGTGACTGAAAATGAATGCAGAGCTTTATCTGACGTGTGTTTTTAATGTGTTGGTTCAGATTATTGTGAATGTGAAAAGGCTCTGGTACAAAGACAGGTTTAGCTCATGGTATATCTTAAAGGTGGAAGAAAAAATATCGCAATATTTCACCACGCGATTATCGAAACGATCCAAGAAATGTCAAAATCTATTTGTTAAATAATGTTTTTTATTAAAAAAAAAAAAACAATTTAATTGCACTAACATAAGCATAGCATGTAAACTCCCGGTCACTAAGTGTCAGTGAACGCACCATCTGACCTTGTTAAACTACCTCAGTCCTCAATATATTTTAGTTTGAAAGTTAATTGCACTTTATTTTCATAAAATATACTGGACTCGTTTATAGATTATGTCAGGGTTCACACCAGGAACTTTTCACAGAGTAGGGGGATAACGAAGTGCGTGAGCAAGCGCTACTGATGCAAGTGTTGTGCAGGGGTGGGGGCACATTCCCCCCAGAGAATTTTGAAATGTATAACCCTCTGATGGCCAATTTTTAGTATCGACAAGAAATAACATTTTATTCAAAAGACTGATTCCAAGATGCGCTTTTCAAATATATATATATATTTGCTGATGCAAAATGCCACACAGACATTTATTAACAAACGGCTGCACAATACGTGTCACTTTTGACTTTTTTCTCCTATAAGGGACAGCACGTGTGAGTGAGTTCTGTAGTGTGGCTTGTTTAGATGAAGGTCTGGGTTAGAGCGCACTCAGTAATAATCTAACTGAGCTTTTCTGAGAAGTAGTGAAAGCAGCAACACAGAAAACAAGCATTTTAATACAAAATGAGCTATAAAAATATATATATGTATAATGTGTATCGATATAGGCGATATTGTACATTTCTATATCGACAAAATAGAAAACTCAGTATACAGTATCTTGAATCTTGATATATTGACCAGTCCTAGTCAGTCCTTCCAGGATGTCGCGATGTTGCGATCGCAACAATTAACGCAAAGTCAAGCAAACTCCACAAAATCAGTGCGGCAATGCAATTTTCCAAAAGCCCGCAGCTTTCCCGCAACCGCTGAAAAAAAAAAACATAAATATGTGGCCGCTTATCGTTATTTTTGGCATTTTAGCGGTTGTAGTTGCTACGGAAGTGGTGGACGATGTACTATGAGCTTTGTGCCATAGACATGTATACGTAGACGCTGCATCGACTGCTGCTGCCCACTAGAGTGGTGCGTCTACATATAATATGTCTATGCTTGCTTACAAGGAACCTACGAAGAAGAAAATGCCTACGTCACATCCTGTTTTCAACCAGTGCCAGGAGAAATCATTTAATGGAATCATGTGCGATAGAAACACCTCACATCTGCTTACAAAAATATCAGCTGAGGACGTGTAAAACAGAACCCGACGTTGTTATGTTCTCATCGAGCACAAGCGGAAGTCGTCTATGGACAAACATTTTGCTTCTGCAAAGCCCGTCAAGAGAATGCAAGCCAGTGCACAACCCCATGTGGAGAACAAACAGGAAGCACACAATGTCATTACATACAGTATGTACGTTAATGCTTTGTATTTTTTTATTTATTTTTCTTATGCCTAAAGAAATATGTCTTCATGACAGGTTCATATTATGCACTTTAAGATTCCTTAAGTTCATAATTGTTTACTGACTTGCACTTCTGATGATCATTATCATTAGAAACTGTTGCATTCTGGGTATGTTCAGTGCATAAGCTAAAAAAAAGAAAATATTTGCATGTTTTGCAAAATTGTGTTGGTGTTTGCTTTCCAACAAAAAAGCATATTTTTTCTAGAACATGTCTGGTCCAGATGTATTTATAATTGGTAAAAATAATTAACTTAATTGTGAGTAAAGTATGAAAAAAAATCATAACTTTTTACAGCAAATTTTGGAAAATAGGCCTGCGAAAATCAGGCATTTCAGCCCATAACAATCACAAAAACTCCTGGAGGGACTGTTTAGTTAAAACCCAGCGTAGGGGGCGACATCACAGCGTAGAGGCCCCTACGCTCAACAGCACTGAACCCTGTATGTGGTCACCTTTTTTTTTTTTTTAAAGCATTTAAGAATTGAACAGAATCAGAATCTATTGTATAATTTAAAGTTATTGTTTGTGGAAAAATGTAATTTGACAGTTTGATAAACATACCACTTGTTTTTGATATTTGTACTTAATCACAGTTAGTTACCATTTACTTGTTCTAAGTTTTAAAACAATGAAATAAATTGTATTTCATACCATTTTGTACTTGTAAAAGTGAAACTTGTAATGATGAATATCGTATCGTTTAGTATCGGGATGTATCGTATCGTCAGATGCATGCCAACCCACATCCCTACTACTCAAAGACACACCAGAGCATTTCCATTGATCATCAACACAACACAGCTGTTTAAACCTCAAATGTTTACTGACAGATTGTTCAGCATCCAGATGTTTATCCAGAGACAGGAGCAAAGTGCTTCACACAGGCTCATCAAATCAAACATCAGCTTCAGGATCACATTCTTTAAAAACAGGATATGTGTCAAACTCATGCTAGTTTTAGTTCAGGGGACAAAACTGATCAACCAATGGACCAATTTCTATTTAATCAAAGGAAATATTATAACAGTTCAACCCAGTGGTTCCCAACCTTTTAGGATCGTGATCCCATTTTGATATGAAGAATTTCTGGAACCCTAAAGACATTTTTTTTTTACAATTTGCTCAGATGTTTTTGTTCTGCATTTTATTTCACAAAGTGAAAGTATGGAATACAGTTGTTTAAAATGTCCAATGGGAAATCTGTGAGTCCATGTCAATAAGTTTGAGTTTCATTTACACAATGATTCATATTTTCTCCATCATTTTTTACTTTCTCATGCAGGCCCACTTGGAGACTCCAAAGGGGCCAGATTTGGTCCAGGGGCCATGGGTTTGACACATGTGGTTTAAAAGCAAACAACAATTATATGTTCTGGATAAAATCACTGTGTAAACTTAGAATACATTTCCAAGTGTGTGATTAGTTATTGAGTTCATCTACATCATGGTTGTCAAACTACAAAAACAGAGCAGTTTGAAGTTACGTGGGCCACAGATTTTAGGTGAAAAAGAACAAATTCAACAATAATGTGCCTGGTTTGCACCTCCACGTATAAATGAAGTATAAAGTATGTGTGTATATCAGTCCCTACAGAATTTTTATTTCAATTTCCCTGATTTTGGGAATATTTTGAGGAAAATTTGCTCAATAGGGCTGAGAAATATATCGTGATTCAAGATATTCAAGAGTTTTCTATTTTGCTGATATAGAAAATGACATATATTGCATATATAGAGATATATCTAAAAAAATAATTGACTTGTTTTTATAATACAATCACACAGTACAAATCACATCATATACATATTTAATATTATTCATAGTACAGTCAGTGTCCTTCTGAGATATATATTTTATAACTTATTTTCTATTAAAATACTTGGTTTAGGAGTTGCTGCTTTCGTGCGTTCTAACCCAGTTCTTCTCCTAAACAAGCCTCACTGCAGAACTCACTCACACATGCTGTCCCTTAGTGAAGAAAAAGCCAAAAGTGTCACATATTGTGCAGCTGTTTGTTAATAAATGTGCATGTGTGGCATTTTTCATCAGCAAATCAACCCAGAATTGTCTTTCTGGTCAGACTTTACTGAGTTGAAAAATATTGTGATTTTTATCATATCGCCAAAAAAAAAAATATATATATATATATTTTTTTTTTTTTATTATTATTTTTTATTTTTTTTATTTGTCCATATTGCCCAGCGCTAGAAGTCATGTGATGCAAGAATTGGAAAACTGAGCTCTGCAAATATTGTGAATTTTCATTGAATTTGTGTATTTGGAGAGACTGATATATTTAGCTTTTACATTTACAAAATGTTTCATGTTTTTTCTTTGTTGAAGGGACCGAATTTGAGGCTCTAATGGGCCGGATTTGGCCCCCGGGCCTTAAGTTTGACAAATACGATCTACAACAAAGCAAAAATAAATGAAGTGTAACAATGACACGATTCCCAGTGTGTCTGCAGAGTGAAACCAGTGAAACCACCAGTGCACAGACTGGGAGTCTTTGCATCATCTTTAATTACAACACTTTTTTTAAATGAAACACCTTTATTGTGAAAGGATAATATCAAAGAAGGGGCGCGTGCATGCAAACAGGTCAGATATTGATTTTAGAGCAGAATGAGTGAGAATAAAAAGGTGAACGCTTACCTTTCCACTAACAAGTTGAAATCACACCTCGTGAAGAATAAAAGAACTAATTCCAAAGGTAAAATCAATCCGCCTGAGACTGGACTATAGTCCCTGTTCAGGTCCGTGTACCTGTGCGCGCCGCGCGTGCTGCTGCTGCAGAGATAATAATAATAATAATAAATAATAATAACAATAAAAAGGTTTGGTTTCTCTATTCAAACGCACTGCGTCACCGCTGCTGCTGAACGGCCGCTGTCAGCGTGTCACACGCGCACATGGAGCTGAAAGATCCACGCGCACGGTGGAGGGTGGAGAGGGTCCGGGCGCACCGCGCGTGCTCCGCCGCAAAGTTGGGAGCGTGTGACGGACTGAAGGAGGCCGGACGGCCAGCAGGTGGATGGACCGCCAACCCCCACTTAGACACACCCACAGGGAGGGAAGAGGGAGGGGGGAGAGGGGGGAACAAACCGTCAGCAGCGGGGGAGGAAAGAAAGGATTTAAAACAGATAACATCAGATAATAATAGTTTCATCTTTATTCTACTTTCCCTTTATTTTTCTCTATTGTCCTTATTCCTACTGTTAGTTGTTTTTTTTACATTTACAAAATAAAAATATAACATCTATGAAAATAAACAAATATGCAACATAATATGTGTCATATTACTTGTATTTGATTTATTTACGTATTTACTTTACTTTGATGATTTTTTTAAACTTTTGTTTTTCATTTCATTTTCATTTTATTTATTTATTTATTTATTTATTTATTTATTTATTTATTTATTTATTTATTTATTTATTTATTTATTTATTTTTTAACACGAACAAGAAAACAAAAAAGCAAAAGAAACAAACAAACAAAAACTCTTTGTGTACAAGGAAACTCCAATCAGAGATGTTCAAAAATAATATATACGATCCATGTACACTTGTTATTCCAATAATGTTTCTGCTCAAAAAGGGAGTGGAAAGAAGAAATATTTAGTAGATCCCACCCCCATTTATTGAATCATACAATTCTCATCATATATTGCTTCTGCCTGTTTGGACTTCTAGAAATACACATTAAGTACTAAACAGAATAGAGGAGAAATGGACAAACTAATAATCAGTACTTAACATATACAAAGAAGTGATTATGTGGTGTATTGTTTATAGAAGTAGGATGATACGCTGTACGACGACTATGACGCTGGCTAACGTCTTACCGAGCTAAATCACCATGGTAACTTAGTCTGAACACCTATCCTAGTCTGGACCAGGTTATAAAGTGGATCAGATCTGAGCGTGTACTTAAGTCCCACCCACTGACCAATCAGATTTCTTGTAAAATGAGCTGCCCATTGTTAGAAGAAGCTGGTTGGTGCAGATATGACAGGTGGGGTTAGGAAAGAGAGATTATTAATGGATGAATTATTCCTTTCATTTAGTGATGACGTTCTTTAGGAAAGATATAGATTTATATCTGATGGACTGATTTACAGTCGCTGATGTGGAGAAACACTTTACATATATGATAGATTCATATTGATAATCCCACGCTTTTACGCATTACGTCCCACCTTTATTTGTCATTTTATGAATCATTTTGCATTTATTTTTCCTTGTATTTTAGCCAGAAGATAAAATGAAAAATAAATGCTTAATACATCATTTTTGGCACAGCTGTTTAGATTAGGTGGGATTTATCAGATTTTCATCCAAAAAAAAATGTAAACGCTGGAGGTCTGTAATCCCACTGTCTGTAATCCCACAGGTTTTAGAAGTTTTCCTGCTCCAGCACCTGTCATGACTGACAGGACAAACCAAGCTTGAAGAGTTGGATGACGACAGGAGATGATTCAGATGTTATCGTGCAGAAAGACATTTGGCCCATGCACTTTAGTTTAGAAAAATTCTGAAATATCTACCAATTGTCCCGTGATTATTCAATAGTCACACTTAACTGTACATTTTTTTACTTTGATCTGATCAATACTTTTTGAGATATGGACAATTTAATGTTGGGGGCATGTGTCGATTCGCATCCTTATTTTTATTTTATTTTACGCTTCTAATATCTCAGGAACTACAACACATAGGAAAGTGAAATTGGGTATAGTAATACAGCTCCACCAAGTAGGTGGAGCTACATTAAATAAGGACACACAGGTCGACACATACTGTACCCCCCTCATTAAATGGGTAAACATTTCAGAATTATTTGAGACGGAAGTGCGTGGGAATGTGGAAGGTCCTGGAAAATTGTTGAAATGTCATGGAATTACCCGTTTAAAACCCTGCAGCAACAAATATGATCAGATGAGCAGATTTTGCCCTAAAATCAAAAACAAAGACTTTCAGGATCTAAAAACTGGTCCCAGGATGTGTTTTACTGGTCGTGCTCTCTACCCTGTCCCTGATGTGAACTGTGACTCCATCAATCAAACACCAGCAAAATCTCTGCAGAAGATAAATGATTTTTTTTCTTTCTTCTTCAATAATTTGTGAGGCTTCAGAAAAGTCCATTAAAGAGATAAATTCAACCAACTTCAGCATTCAGGGAGAAAAGTGAAAGTTTCCTGCCCAGTGTTTCATAGACTTCTTTTAATTCAATAGTTGACCTGCCAAGTCCAATTCCAGTGACTTTAGATAACAGACAATAATGTGACACTTATCAGAAATTAGGACTCTTATCATGTTATGTACAAATTGGAGAAAAAAAGAGTGAAAAATGTCATTCATTTGATGGTTGCGCGAAGAAAGCTTATTAAATTGACTAATTTTCCTCTCTATTCAAAAAGTGCTTGGGTGCTTTAAAGTCAATGAAGATTTTTCTAAAGCTCATTGAGAAAGTATGAAAAGTTCCAGCTTTTTAATCATGTTTCATTCAGTTTTCTCCCACACCTGCATTATCTGCCCTTCATTCAGTCTGTGGCTTCAATTAGGGTCCAGAACCTTTTTATTCTGTCAGGGAGTTTGAGAGAAGTTTGTAACGTGCTCGACTCTCACCCACACGAGGTCAAAAGAAACGCTTTACTCTCCTCTGTAGCAGAGATGGAAGACTGGCAGCCTGAGGGCCACATGATGAGTCAACATAAATGCACAAAATGACTTCAAAAACACACAAAATAACTAAAAAGGACAACATTAATATACAACACTTGTCCAAAAACACACATAAATAACTCTAAAGACACAAAATGACAAAAAATATGCACAAAAACACACAAAAATACAAACAAGCATGACATAAATATACACCAGTAAAAAAAAAACACAAAAATAACTAGTATAAATGTTATTTTAACGTTATTTTTAGTGATTTTGTTTTTATAATAATAATAAAGGACACACAATGACAGCAAATATACACAAAAACACTCAAAATGACAACTTAAATACACAAAATAACAGAAAAATTACAACATAAATATACAATACAAGTCCAAAATCACACAAAAGACAAGAAAAATACACAAAAATAACTCTAAAGACACAAAATAACAACAAATATACAAAATAACACTCAAAACGACAACAAAAATGCATAAAATGACTTCAAAAACACACAAAATAACTAAAAATTACTCCAAAAGCAAACACAAATAACTCTAAAACACAAAATAAGAAAAAATATGCACAAAAACACACAAAGATACAAACAAGGATGACATAAAACACAAAAATAACTAGTATAAAAGTTATTTTCAAGTTATTTTTAGTGATTTTGTTTTTATAATAATAATAATAATAATAATAATAATAATAATAATAATAATAATAATAATAATAAAGGACACAATGACAGCAAATGACAACTTAAATACACAAAATAACAGTAAATTTACAACATAAATATACAACACAAGTCCAAAATCACACAAAAGACAACAAAAATACACAAAATAACTAAAAATGACAACATTAATTTACACCAGTAAAATTAATGTTGACATAAATGTCAAAAATGACATAAGTACACAAAATTACTCCAAAAGCAAACACAAATAACTCTAAAGTCACAAAATGACAACAAATATACACAAAAACACTCAAAATGGTAACATAAGTACTAGCGATGTAACGATTAATCGTAAGGCAGTTAAAAATCGATTCATAGGTATCACAAGTGACATTAGATACTTTGAAAATTGAATCGCAGTACTTTTTTTAAATAGCAGAGGGCGCTATATATTTATCCTTCTCTTGTCCAGCAGTGTACACGGCGGGCGGAATCTGCTACTACTTTCTTTCTGGCCGCCTTCTACTCTTAAACATGTTCATAAATGACTCCTTACCCCGTAATATTACGTGAATATCTGTAAAAGTCACGCTTTTCTATTAGCTGTGTCTGCTAGCATAGCATCACTTCTTCACTGCAAGAATTTCTGCATCGCAACCGACCACTGGGTTATCAGCGCCCTCTGCTGGTCCAAACAAATATCTGACCTAAATACAGTGCAATGACTGTTTTTTTTTTTTTTTTAAGTCCAATTGTTAAGGCACAAAATATATTTCCAGTTGCACTTTTAAAAAGAAAAAGAACTATTTTGCAGTTTTGCATTGTTTACTATAGAACCAGAATTTAAATTAATAGGCTTCTTCTTTATTTGTATTATTCCTTTATTTATTTCATTCAAGATTTATTTTTAGTTAAATTGCATTGTTTTGAATAGTTCATCAAGGGATTCTTTTGACAATGAAAAATAAAAGGAAAATAGTACAGTATTTTCCCAAAGAAAGAAAAAGGAATATTTTTCAGTCATTTGTCTACAGTCCCATTTTGTAAAATAAATCGTGAGAGAATCGTATCATGAACCCAATATCGTGAATTGACTCGTATCGAGAGTTGAGTGATTCATTACACCCCGAATAAGTACACAAAATGGCTCCAAATGTTCAAACAAAATGTAAAAAAACAAAAGAAAAATATACAATATACAATACAACTCCAAAAAACGCACACAAATGGATAGTAAAAGACACAGAAGGACAAAAACACACAAAATGATGACAAAATGTTGTTAAATTTCTCCAAAAATACACAAAATAACAGAAAACAGACTAAACCCCTTGTTCATTTCTGTTAATCCTCATATTAATCATTTTTCTAAAATATTATGTGATAATGTGTTGATTCAACAGATACAGATGCATGAAGAATCTTAGACAGATCTCAGTGAAGGTGGGTCAGATTGTTCCAGATGCAGCTCTTTAGCTTCATCACGCTCTTTATTGTTGTGTAGTGAAGTGCAACAACAAGCAGCTGTCGTACTTCACTGAACACTGTGTGTGTGTGTGTGTGTGTGTGTGTGTGTGTGTTACAGATACTTTCTCTGCCTGATGGAACTCTAAGGTGAACTGTGTGTGTACACTATTCTCTAACTTAAGTGGGGCTGAACTTTAATGTTTGTGACAAACACTCAACAGAAAATAAATCAAAGCCGTTGTTGTTGACGTCCATGTGTGAAGTGTTGTGTTAGAGTTTCTGCAGAAGAAGAAGAAGAAGAAGAACGTTGCATTCCACATGATTCATCATCCTGTACGGATCTATTTGTAGTGCATTCCTAACATCTGTGTGTAAGATCTACAAAATAAGAGCTGATGATGTATGAAAAACACTGTATTTATTCTGTATTCTTAATTTCATGAGTCAAAAATCACTAGTTCATGAGTGAGCTGCAAAAACTCTCACACATTAACCAGTTAACTAGTACAAAAATTGTATATTACTTGTTTGCTAGTGAAGGCTGAAATGCTAAATAGTGAATATACTCAATAATGAACTAGTTTAAGCTCATTTTGGCCTTACTGGTAAACTAAACAGACCCAACATGTTTACTATAGTCAACTCGTTAAAGTACTATATCTACTAGTTGACCAGTAATAGTAAACCCATATTTACAGCAGCACTAGTGAACCAATGTGGCTCAAAGTGTTTACTAGCCTACTAGTGTAAAATTAATAATAATCACAGAAAAATGATAATAATATGATGGGAGGAGCCAAAGGACCCAATGAAAACTCAGAATTTAGTTTTTATCCCGCCTGTGTCATTTGTACGAGCTAATCAGTGGAAATGTCTCCTCAGGAAAAGCAGCATGTTAACATGAAAGTTCACCTTGGTGTTAACAAGTTACAGGAACAGTGATTACTAGTTAACTAGTTTCTCTCACACATTTGGTCCTTCTTCAGGTCAAACGTCTCTTAAGGCTGCATTCACACTGGTTTATTCATGGGCTGGGTCTGAATGGGTGGAGAACAGCTGACAGTTTGATCTCATTGGTGTGTCTGGGTTTGTGTTCAGAGAACAGAACTGATCTGCTCCAAACAGCCTCTGGTGCAGTTCCATGAGCTAACCAGTTACTGTAACTAGTTACTATAACCAGTTCCCTGAGTTAACCAGTTACTGTAACTAGTTACTATAACCAGTTCCATGAGCTAACCAGTTACTGTAACTAGTTACTATAACCAGTTCCATGAGTTAACCAGTTACTGTAACGAGTTACTATAACCAGTTCCATGAGCTAACCAGTTACTGTAACTAGTTACTACAACCAGTTCAATGAGCTAACCAGTTACTGTAACTAGTTACAATAACCAGTTCCATGAGCTAACCAGTTACTGTAACTAGTTACTATAACCAGTTCCATGAGCTAACCAGTTACTGTAACTAGTTACTATAACCAGTTCCATGAGCTAACCAGTTACTGTAACTCGTTACTATAACCACTTCCATGAGCTAACCAGTTACTGTAACTAGTTACTAAAACCAGTTCCATGAGCTAACCAGTTACTGTAACTAGTTACTATAACCAGTTCCATGAGCTAAAAACACTGTAGATCATACAATTTTGTTGCACAGATTGTAAACATGGGTTGGACTAAATGGAAAAGTAATGCAATGGTTTAACTTCTACTTGGAGGAGCAAAGTTATTTGTAAGCATTGGAAACTTTGAATCTGACAGATTACCAATGTCCTGTGGGGTTCCTCAGGGCTCTGTTCTTGAACCCCTTCTGTTTAGCCTTTATATGATTCCTTTAGGACAAATTTTACAGAACTGTAAGGTTGACTGACAGCTGAGCTGTCAGTCTCGGCTGCTCAGATCCAAACTGATGATACAGTCGCTGCAGCTACATCCAGGCTGACCTCATCAGTTCCAGCTCCACATCACCCTTCGGAAGACCCGTAGCTGCCCCTGGGGGCCAAGCTAAAATGGGCAAACAGCAGTGCAAAGGCTGCTTTCACCTTCAGTCATAATCCGAGGCTCAGAGCTAACACCTCCACTCCCAACCAAGAGCCATGGTCCACAGTACATGGTAAAAGACGAGAGAGATCCAGCCCGATACCTGCTCCACCTTGTGAGCTCCAACTAGACAACAGATATAGCATCTTGAGTGTTGAAGAATTCCCTCCGCTCCAAACTGTCCATTCCTCTCTTGTATTCCCTCTGACTGATCCGTTGCCTGCTGCCCGGGTGGTTGGGGGGTCTGCTCCGGGACCCTTGTTCAAGTCCGCGACCTCCTGCTTTCGGTGGGCAAGACGTGAGTCCCCAGGCACTGCTGAGGCCATCACCTCACCTCACACTCTGCCAACTGTCCCCACAGAGCAGCAGTGTTTGCCTCCTCATCCTCGTCCCTTGTTCCCCCCAACTACCGTCATAGTGGGTGACTCCATAATCAGGACGATTCACTTTTTTCAATTCCACCACCCACTGTTTTCCAGGAGACACCATCACAAAAATCCCAGATAAACTCCAGGACCTACTGCAAACATTTCCTCACTCAATTAAACGTCTGGTCTTGCACAATGGAACCAACGATGTGGTCCAGGGTCCGTCTGAGCTGCTAAAGAACGATTTTAACAGTCTGTTCACTGTCCTAAAAAACTGCGAGATGTCAATGTTCATCAGTGGCCCTCTTCCCACACTCGGCCTCGGCGCAGAGCGGTTCAGTTGGCTCCTCCATCTCCATTCTTGGCTCCAGCCGCTTGAAAAATCCTCGGTTTTTATTTTGCCGACAATTTTGACTTATTTTGGAACTGCCCCTCCTTTTATTGTCACGACGGACTTCACCCGAGCAAGCTAGGGAGTCGCATGTTAGCTGCCAGTATACATCAAACGTGTGACTGTTTACATGCCACACCCCCCTCCCCAGTGCCTTCCTCTTCTACGGAGCCCTCCATAGACACTGCCTTCAGCGGCCGCTCCCCCTGCAGGCTCCAGCTGTCACTAACCTCAGTAGACAACAACCTTTCCCAACCTGTCCAAACTGATGTTGTCCCTACTGTCAGAATTATCAACAACAGACCAAAAAACCATAGCCTGCCCTCTGCTGGCCGAAACCAAATAACTTGATTTCCATTCTGACACATTCAGGCCCTTCTGCTCCACCAAGTATACCTCTAAAAATAAGTCTTATAGATGTATGGTCCTTATATAACAAATCCTTTTTTTGTAATGATTTTATTACTTCCATTGAGATTGATATTTTTTGTATGACCAAAACATGGGCAAAACCAGATGGAAATAGCTCCCTGAATGAAGGTACACCTCCTGCTTTCTTACTCAGAAGCACCGGCTATCTGGCAGCAGAGGAGGGGTCGCTGTCATTTATAAAGACAATTTCTTTTATAAGCCTGTTCCCTGTGGGGAATTTTCCTCCTTCGAAAACTTAACTTTTTATGCTAATAAGCATCAGCCAATTTTATTTCTTTTAGTTTATCACCTTCCTGAGCCCTATGAATTCTCTGACCTGCTCTCTTTGCTTTTACCTAATTATGACCAGGTCTTTATAATCAGTGATTTTAACAATAGTGTTTGTTGTCCTGGTGATGCTTGAGCAGAGGAATTCCTTGTCTTTTAGAATCGTTTAATTCTGTTCTACATTCCACAGGGCCCACCCATGAGAGGGGCCATATCTTAGATCTTGGTACTTCATATCTTATTAACACCTGTATATCTGATCATTTTAGTATTGTTCTAAACTCGTACTTCTCTCCTCCGCCTAAAGTCTCACCTGCCCCCATCTCCTCCCACATTATTGACTCAACAACAGCAGCTAAATTTTCAAATGCTTTTTCATGCCTCTGTTTCAGACTTTTTCTCTCCCGTGATGCCAACCTCCTGGGGAATTCTTTCAATGGCCTCTGTCTGCACACATTGGACTCAGTAGCACCAGTCAAAACCAGAACCAAAATCAATTCCTCAGTCTCTCCATTGTTTAATGACCATACGCGGTCCTTGAAAATATAGTGTAAATGGAAATCCTGCAAACTCCAAGTTCACTATGAACTTTTGAAAAGCCTAATAAATAATTACAATACTGCAGTTAAGCAACTTGATCTCCCAGAATGCTCATAATTCTAAAGTGCTCTTTCAAACACTCGACTGAAGTGTTGGCACACCCACCAATCAATTTACATGCATCACCTGAACTCTGTGAGCAATGTTCTTCATTTTTCACTGGAAAAATTGAAAACGTTAGATCTCACACCATCAGAAGTCGACCCCAAAATTCACTTGTCCCGGAACCGCCAACTCATCAATCCTACGCTATGTCAGTCCTCTGCTCGTTTAGTTCAGTGACACTAACTGATCTTAACACAATGGAGATGTGCATGAAATCCTCCTCTTGCCCTTTGGATGTGGTCCCCACCAGACTACTGAAGGAGATTATGCCCACTGTTGGTCCCCTAGACTCTGGAACCATCTGCCACAGGAGTCTGTTCCTCGTTTTACCTCGCTCCTCTAGACAAACTTTTATAGGAAGGCTTTTATGATGTAATGTTTAAGTTGATAGAATGTTTTAATTTAATGTATTTTCACTGTGTGCTGAAATAATAATAATAATAATAATAATAATAATAATAATAATAATAATAATAATAATAATAATAATAATAATAATAACCCAGATTACTGTGGTCCCATAGAGGTGTTGTGTGACTGCTTAGAAAAAGTAAACCTTGGTGTTCTGATTGACTCAGATTTTACATTCAGCATCAGATCAAATCTATCATAAAAACATCTTCTACCACCTAAAGAACATCTCCAGAGTGAAAGGTTTAATGAAAGATCAGGAGGAACTGGTCCATGCTTTTATCTCCAGCAGACTGGACTATTGTAATGGTCTTCATCAAACATCTACAGCTGGTTCAGAACGCTGCAGCTCAGGTCTGAACCAGAACAAAGAGGTCAGAGCACATTAGTCCAGTTTTAAAGTCTTTACACTGGCTCCCAGTCAGCCTCAGAGGAGACTGTAAAGTTCTGCTGCTGGTTATAAATGTGTGAATGGGTTTGGTCCAGAATACATCAGTGAGATGTTAGTCAGGTATGAACCCAGCAGGTCTCTCAGATCTATGGACACAGGTCAGATAGTGGAGCCCAGAGCTCACAGTAACCATGGTGACTCTTTCTCTACTGTGTATGATTGAGAGGGAGATTTTTGATCATGTTGTTGATGTAATGTGTTTGTTGATGATTTGAAATAATTTTTCTGATGATTTTAATGTTCTTATAGATTTTAAGCTGTTGAATGTTTCCTGTTACACTTTTACATCATGTAAAGCCCATTGAGTTGCCTTGTGTATGAAATGCACTATACATGCTTGAAGAAGAGGCTCTCATCTTTGGGTCAAAGCTCACAAACATTTGTTCTTTACCAATATTCAACAATGAAACAGCAACAAGTTGTCCAGCTTCTCCTGGTTTTAAAGCCCTGGTTTGCAGCGTTACTGGTTTTTCTGATCACCCACAATGCAGTGCGCTCTACGTCATCTCTGATACTTCCTGTGTTTGAACAGATTAGTTGTGTTCACTCTAGAATCCAATTGGAAACGCTCGAGACCCACAGAAACAATCGCTCTAGAATAATTCTGCTTGATCCGCTCTAGACTTCGTTTGCGTGTTCACACCGACCAAACGACGAGGATTATCAGAGCAAACGAATCCTTCAGCATTTTAAATGTTCTACGATTCGGTCAGCGTGAACGAACCCTAAATGAATGCACCAATTTAGATGAATGTAATTCAAGATCCTACAGTGAATAAGTGTGTAGCTGTCGTAGTAACAAATGTAGATCCTTGAGGGCTGTGGTCATGCTTGTTTGAATACTTCAAAGCTACGACATAACTGCACAATGACACATCAAAGGAACATCTGAACTAGATGCTACGTAACAACCTGTCGTCCTGTTCCAGACGTGACGCTACAACGTCCTCTTTGTTCGCTCTCCGTTTGTCACTCACTTGGTCGACGTAAAACTGGCTCCAGAGAATATCAAGAGTGTTAAATCTTTAGCAACACCGAAGGAATGAACCTTTTCTTAAACTGCTGCAAACAAAATGACCTCGTTTCTACAGAAATGAGACAATTCAGCTGGAAGGTTCCGAAGAGCTTTGCTCCATCAGTTATTAGCATTTAAATGGAAAAGGAAACATTTCATGAAGAGATTACCATAAAAAATAAAATAAAAAGTTATTGGTGTAAAAGTTGTTCAACAATTTAAGAAGAACTTTGCTAATCCCCAGAGGAAATCATGTCAGTATAAAACACAAACAGAGGAGGCTGTGTTTTTAGAGCTTGGAACAGTCTCTCCACTGCTCTACCTGTGATTCCTGACTCTGTTGCTTTTGGCCACAGTCGCTCTCGTCCCACCTACAGTATGTGGTGCTCAATGTAAAAACACTGTTTCACAGCTTACATATTTTCATTTAGCAAATTTCTCTTTTTTTTTTTTTTTTGAGAAAAATTCATGTAAAACAACATTGCGAAAAAAACAAAAATATATTAATAAAAATGTTAAATATAAACGTAAAAGTTGAATATAAATGTTAAAGCTAACATTCTCGTGATTGACAGCCGCTTACTTGTCCACCTTGCATAATTTTTAGGCATTTACCTTTACACTTAGCAACCAATTTAATATTTAGATATGAATTTACCATTTAGATTTAGATTTACCATTTAGATTTACATTTAACATTTAGATTTAGGTTTAACATTTAGATTTGGATTTAATATTCAGATTTAGATTTCCCAATTAGATTTACAATTAACTTTTAAATTTACCATTTAGATTTACATTTAAGTTTTAGATTGAACATTTAGATTTAGGTTTAACATTTAAATTTAGATTTAACATTTACATTTAGATTTGTTTTTAATGTGTACACATTTTTAAAAATGATATAGAACATGCTGTTTTACATGAATTTCTGTCTCAAATGAAAGAAAAATGAGCAAAATGTTTAAAACATGTCGGCTATGGCCAAGTTTTTACATCCGTCACCCCACACCCATCTGGCTCAGGAAAACATCGCGAGTGGCCTTTTTAAATTTAAAAGCTAGAAACAATATAATGAGTGTGTGAGTCTACATCAGTGTTGACTTTATGCTAAAGCTAAATACTGCATAATAGAATAATCAGGAGCAGCGATGGTTCCACTGTGAGCCTCTCAATGCTCCTCTGTTCTCAGCTCCTATTGGCTGTCACTGCAACGTCTAGAGGCAACATTTGAACAAATAATCCATCCACTAGAGTCTGAACGAACGGTGATTTCATTCTGTACAAAACTGGGCCTGGTTATGATGTTTTAAACAAAAAAACGTAGCATGGCTCTGTTGGTGGGTCACGTATGATTCATTCCTAACGTGTGTCACGTTTCCGTTTCCCACCAACGTACTGGGAGGTACTGGGAGGTACTGGGAGTACTGGGAGTACTGGGCCAGTTGGAGAGAGTTAATGTTGTGCTACTCTGACCCAAGGGAGACGTTAGAAACTAGATTACATCATCATCAGATCACTGAGGTGTTACAACACGAATGGTTCTCCAAGAATTTACTGTACAAACGTGAGCATGGATGAACAGCAGCGAAAGTTTAGACTGTAGGACGATGAATGGGAAAGAAAGAAAGAAAGAAAGAAAGAAAGAAAGAAAGAAAGAAAGAAAGAAAGAAAGAAAGAAAGGAAAAGAACAGAACAGTGAGCGTTGGTTCAGTTCTCGATGATGAAGATGAAGATAACCTACAGAAGATGTTGAGTGTAAACCTCATTGATCAATGATTAGAAGATCATTGCAAACAAACTAAGTTAGAAAGTTGTGGTTTTTGGTTTTTCCAAAAACTTCCCAACACATTTCTGTTGTTTTCACTGAAAGTTGTAAAAAAAAAAAATACGAATGGTGGATGTTCAGTTTTGGGTTCTACACGTAAAGTTTAGAATACGACTAAAATTGAATGTCTGCTGGAGTGAGATGACATCACAGGGAATACTGGGAATAACTGTCGTCATTGGCCACGGTTACATGATGTTTTTAATTTGAAATTAGTTAGTTAGTTATTACAAATTGAATTATTCACAATTAAAGTGTGAATAGTGAATAGTAATTCTGAACTGAGGTTTACATGGAAACAGCTTTATTCGGCTTTATTCAATTCCTCTTTCAGTCTGGGGGTTAGGAAGGTTTCTGATTGGACAGGGGGTGAACGTGAGGTATTCATTTAAAAAAAAAACAAAAATAAAACTCTCCATTATGTGACTAGCGAAACTTCCTGTTAGCTTCAAAACAAGAGCCCTATTTAGCAAAAGTGTTAACAAACTAATGGAAGATACGAAGAGATCCTTTTATTTTGAAAAGGGGATGTTTGATTTTTAGCTTGAAGCCAGTGTCACGGTCTGAGTTCACATCGTACTGAGATTGTATATGCGCATATATGCATGCACATCTTCTTCTTCTTCTTCTTCTTCTTCTTCTTCTTCTTCTTCTTCTTCTTCTTCTTCTTCTTCTTCTTCTTCTTCTTCTTCTTCTTCTTCTTCTTCTTCTTCTTCTTCTTCTTCTTCTTCTTCTTCTTCTGCTGCTGGTGGAGAGAAAGAAAACCAGGTCACATGCATTTTAAAATCTAGTGACTTTCGGGGAAAAAAAACATCTATTATTTGTATTTGTGATGCTGAGCGTGAACCTGCTGACTCATGTTATGGTTGTTATGACAACATGTGAACAGTGATTGTAGAGTTGAGGTTAAACAGCAGACCACATGGAGCGGGTTGCCAGGTCTGTTGACGATTGTCAGTGAGAGTGAAGTCACATGCTTTATCTTCTTCTGATGTTTGATGTTGACCTGGAGACGCTTTGCTCTACAGACGTTTCCTGATGATGTCGACTGTCTCCATGTCTACGATCACTGAGTCTACCTCTAGTTTCATTCTGATGTTGCTGTTCAGCCACAAGTAGGTTTGGTTGGACGGAATAAATAAATACAAATTTAAAAAGAACTGATAAATTTGGATATATAAAAACACAGTGAAAAAATAAATACATTTTAATTTTAAATAATTAGAAATTAAAAAAAATTATTAAAATGTAAAAAATAAAAAAAATTCAAATTTTAAAAATTAATTCAAATGTAAAAAAATTAAAATTTAAAAAAGTTATTACCAAATCAACAAAATAAATAAACACAAAAATAAGCAAGCAAACAAATAAAAATAATAAATAATAAATACATTAACTTTTTTAGAAATAAATAGAAAATAGAAATGCAAATAATTTGAATGAGTGAATACATTTTTTTAAAAAAATGAAATTTGAAAGATAAATAAATACATTGCATAAAAGTAAAAACGGTGCAGTTACTTAAACACTTCCTTTACACAACAATGAAAGTTATATAATAGCAGCTTTTTTATTACTTTAATTTGCAAAGATTACAACATATTTCAAATAATAATAAAAATAAATAGTGATGGAATATCCCAAGTAATAATTCTAATAAATTGAACTCATGTGGTCCCGCTGTTATAAAGTGTTTCTGTGTCTATATTTGATTTCCATGCCAACCATCCTATCACAGAGGAAGTGACCCGTCAGATTGTCTTTAACAAAGGTTTCCACAGTAGAGGACACTCCCTTCCTCTCTCACAGCTTCATATCTCCACCCATGGAGGCAGAAACACTCCCAGAAACAGCTCAGACTCATGTAATGTCATGTGGAATGACACTTCATAAAAAATATTAAACTAGACACATTTTAACCCAGAAGTTATTCATTTTCACATCTGAACTTTGAGCAGAAAAACTGCAATTCTTTTAGAAATATTTAGTTAATAATGAAACTGATAATGAATCAATGAGGAACATCTTTCTGGGACATCTCCATTTAGTGCGTGTTGCTTCTTCTTCTTCTACTTCTTTTATTAGGCCGCGCTACAGGACGCTAAACGCCCTGACTTTGTTCTTCTTCTTGTGTTACTAGTTATAATCACTACTCCTCTGTTATTCATGAACAGACCGGGCTGAACTTTGGTAGCTATAATCTATGGATGTGTACGCATTGACGCTTTGAGCCCCATTTTCGATTTGGGGCCCCAAGGTGCATAAATCTCTCATTTATTTATGAGTCAAATATTGCGACGGTTGGTGGTTCCAAATCATTGGCACATACCAATATATAAATGGGGCCCATTACCCTGTACGTGTTCTTGTTAGATCAGAATGCAGTTTGGTATGAATACTCAATGAATGAATTTGATGAGACACTCGGAGCCCACCCCCCATTTCTGGTAATTTCCAAATTTATGGGAACATAGTCGTGTGATATACTGTTTCAAAGGTAATTCAACGTAGATTATGATTATGCCTCATAAAATTTGATTAGGGTTCTATTAAAGTCGTTTTCTCATTTATTTGTGAGTCAAATATTGCTACAGTTGGTGATACCAAATCATTGACACATACCAATATATGAATGGGGCCCATTACTCCAGATGTGCCACGGGGGTGTCAGGGGGACCCCGGGGGCCCCATTTTCAAATGACTACTATTTCACTACAGACTCTCTATAGGAGCGGAAATATAAAGAAGAATCCAGACATCTTGACAACATGATATGTAAATGCTGATTGGCTGAAATCCCCAAAATGGCAGAATAATCTTTCTTTGCACTTTATCAATAAAGTGCTTTAATACTGTTCTTTAACTTTTTCATTTTTATGAGATTTGAAGAATAGTCCATTTTTTTTAATTTTCTTTTTAAAAATGTCACTTTTTTCAATCTATTTTTTTAAGATTTTGTTGCAATGGTCAATTAAAATGTTACCTTTTTTCCATATTTCATTATTATTATTATTATTATTATTATTATTATTATTATTATTATTATTTTTTTTTTTTTTTTTTTTTTTTTATCATTTCCTGACTTTAATTACTTTCTGCTTTCTTCACCCAACATTCACACAAACAGCCTCTTATATTACGTTTCTCCTCATTATCAGTTCAATCTGCTTCTCAATCACCTTGAAATGTATAATTATTCTGAAAATCCAAGAATAAGCCATGTGGCATTGTTATTATTTTCATTATTATTGCTGCTATGGCATTCTTATGTTTCCATCCTCCCTGTAAACTTTGGCATCCTCCTTTTATTCCAGCTGACATGATGCCACACACACACACACACACACACACACACAAACACACACAAACACACACACACACACACACACACACACACACACACACACACACACACACACACACACACACACACACGCACACGCACACGCACACACACACACTCAGCTGTCATTGAGGTTTGATGAGTCATTGTTAAAGATGGTGAAACAGTGAAACAGCAGCAGTGGGTGGAAATATTGGCTTTTATTATATTCATAAAAACATTCAGCATTTCCTCAGGATTGGCAGGAACCATGTGAATAAAGAGTAGACAGAAGAGGTGAAGACATTTGGTCTGAATAAGTGGGTTTGAGGGCACAGGAAAGCAGTGTGTGTGTGTGTGTGTGTGTGTGTGTGTGTGTGTGTGTGCGTGCGTGTGTGTGTGTGTGTGCTGTGTTCCATATCCGCTCCAGGCTCCGTGGCTCTACATGTCCAGGCTGCTCAACATCATGGTTTTCAGACTCCAGAGCTGCACCAGGAGCCAAGGCCAAAGCCTGGAGTGGATTTCAGCTTCTTCTGGAACTTAACAACACTGTCAACATCACTAAATAACACAATCACTTCCAAGGTTTGCTTTTCATGCAATCTGTAAAAAGTAGATATTTGCTAAACTTTACACGAGCACAACCATTAACGTATTCTTTAAATATTTCTGCTCCGTAGGATTGAATGATGTCATAGGAGGGAGGGGTTACCCTGCATGTCTTCGCTGACACTTTATTACTTTTAATAAGGGCCTGGAAAAATGACTGACTTTTACACAAAAAGCTCAACAGGCAACATCACATTTTTATAGCAATATTTTTGGAGTTAGAGATTAGAAATCATTAGATTTGGAAATATTTGATATACTTTCTAAACTATTGGAAATATAAAACGTTTTACACGTTACTAACTAAAAGAAAGAAGACTGGTGGCAACTAGTGGCCTGAGGGCCCCTAAACCAAATCCCTCGAAAAACTGTAATTCAAGAAGTTGGAATAAATATGAAACGTGTACACAATATGACAGATAAATATGCAACATTTCAACGATAGAAAATGACTCCAAAAATACACAAAATGACAGAAAAATGCACCAAATTACACAAAAATACACTAAAATTACAACAAAAACACAAAAAATGACTTGAAAAATACTCAAAATTACTCAAAAATACACATTGTGGCCATTTTGCATTCGTGTTGTGACCTTTTTGCATTTGTGTTCATTTCTTTAAATGCATTCACCTGACACTTCCCGGCCACCGGGTTTCCGCAACGAAAGTGTTTCCGACGGACCGGTATTACAGACGGACACGTTTCTGGCAGATGTTTTTAACCCACCAGAACAGAGAAGAACAAGAAGAAGACATCGAAACGCGTATGAAAGTAAGTGAAAGTTGATTAGGATACTCTTATATTTTTCATATCAGGCTATCATATCATAATACCCGTCCGTCTGTAATACCGGTCCGTGGGAAACACTTCCGTTGTGGCCGGTTTGCATTCGTGTTGTGACCTGTTTGCATTTCTGTAAATGTATTCACCTGACACTTCCCAGCCACCGTAGAAACTTCTCCTCATGAAAGCGTAAAAAACATTTTAGCATAATTCCAGTGTTTTTTTTTTCAAATTCAGGTGTTTCCCTAACTAGTTTTTATTGACATACTTAGATTGTTCACATTTCCATGAGTAATGGAAACACAGCTACATTTTTCACTGAAATTTGTGGCAAAACAATGGAGGTTTAAATGTAAATATATGAATCCAAAAATGAATGTTGGATGTGAGGTGATATCACGAGGAACCCTGGGAACAAACTAGAACAAAAATGGAGTTAAACCAATCACTTTACTCCTCATCTGGAGAAAAAAACAAGAACAAGAAATCACAACTTCTGTCAAGGACAGGGGTGTCAAACTCATTTTAGTTCAGGGGCCAAATATGGAGCATTTTGATCTCAAGAGGGCCACAGATTTTACGTGCAAAAACGAGTAATTTCAACGTTATTGTGTCCTAGTTTACACTTTTTTTCACTCTCAGTGTTTCACATACAAAAACTGTCTCACATTAAACAGTTCTGTGGTTGGAGTCACTACCTCACACACTCACTTTAAAAAGACTATTTTAGTGTCCAACTGCAGTTTGAGGCTCTGACTAGAGCAAGGTTGATACTGTCAACATTTAAAATGGCTTGTTGTGCTCTATTAGAGATAAAGAGCAAAGTATGAGACTGACAGTCATGTTACTGTTGTGTTGTTACATAATAAACTGTTGCAATGATAAATCATCAGCAGAGATAAGCTCACCTGTCTAGACGCTAGTGGGTCTAATCCCAGCTCACGTTCCCTAGTGGTGGCTTTCCAACCTTTGGTGCTTTCTGCTTCTTGATGATTGGAGGAAACAAACACACAACTACAAGTACACACAAAATTAAGAATAAAACAGAAAATGACTCCAAAAACACACCAGAATCTGCAAAAATATGGGAAAATGCACAATTTGTCTCTAAAAACACACAATATGACTCTAAAACACACAAAAATCAACCAAAATACTAAAATTTGTCAAAAACAAAGAAGAATACATGCACAATATGAAAACAAGAGCAACTATTCACAAAATTACTCTGAAAACACACAAAACGACAACATAAATACACCAAAATGACATGAAAAATACATAAAATGATAAAAAAAGAATGCAAAATAAGAGGAAAAATACACAAAATGACTGTAAAAACACACAAATATACCAAAGAAGCAAGAAATAAACAAAAATAGGCAAAATGACTAAAATTAGCAAAACAAGTAGAAAATGAGAGTAAAAGTGAATTTAATGCACCTTAAAGATACACAAAATGACAATAAAAACATACCAACTGAGCAAGAAATATACAAAAATACACAAAATACTCAGATTGGTCATTAGTCTAAACTAGCACAGTGTCCGTTGGAGGTTTGTATTCATATTGACATTAACAGGAGTTACACAGTGTAGATGGGAAAAAGAATGATTTGGTCATTCTAAAATGCTTTTAGAATGACCAAATCACTCCAAAATAATGCATGCACACACACGGGGTATTTGGAAGCTGTTGACAAAGTTTCAGGTTGATCAGACACTGCGCCGAGGAGATATTTGCTCCACAAACACAAACACACACACACACACACACACGCACACAGACGCTCCCTGCTTTTATAGATAGATGCTGACATGAATGTTGATAACATGGCCCTCAGATCAGACACTGACATTATTGTGGCCCCCCCCACCACTGTAATAACAGTCGTTATCTCTGCCCTAAATTAAGCACATTTTAACCTTTAAACTTATAAAGTGCAAACTTTCTATAAACACACGTACACAGTGTTATACCTGTACCATTGCTCTTAGCCATTCCTACTGTAAAGGGCAGTATTTGTGGTTCTTTGGACAGAATCTTGTGGTCGTTACCAGGAAGTTGAAGTGTCTTTGTCAGAGAAAAGCCTTGGGATGAATGAGAGAAACTCTCTTTGTTCCACATCATCTGTGTGTTTTACTGCAGTGGTGTTACTGGTTTTATTTGAGACCAAACGTTGACGTTTACTGACAAATGGAAGCAGAGATCCTCTCTGACCCTTAGGATGGGGTTAAAACCCAGAATAGATTAGATATTAGATATCATCTTTATCATTGGCTGAATCCACGTCAATCATTCACTCTGATGTTGATAAAGAGTTCATACACTGTTAAGATTGGGAATAATGATGAGAAAATAATGTCACGAGTAAAAACAAAGATATTATATCATTAGTTTTATAGTTTTTAAATAAAGAAATCATGAATGTACAACTTTACTAAAAATTAAAAGAATAAACCAAGTTTGGCTTTTACAAAACAAGCAAAAACTAATAGTTTTTTTTTTTAAATGTGCATTTTGTTGTGGGTTTAAATTAAATGTGTGTTTGGTGAAGAGTGTCTTCTTCTTCTTCTTCTTCTTCTTCTTCTTCTTCTTCTTCTTGTGACTAGATGAAGGTGAGGCTTGTTGCTGCCCCCACAGGTCAGAAAAGGAAGCGTGTGGACCATAAACCATCTACGGTGGAGACCATGGATTTATTTTAAAGGAATCCTCCACAGTTTTTACAAATGTGGCCTAAAAATGCATTGTTTTTCACCATATTTGTTTTACTAACTTTTAAAATGAGACTACTTTACCGTTTGAGAGCCTGTGTGTTGAAATGACATCACTGATGATGCCAATCGCCCCTTTCAGTCCATTGAGTTCTACAGTAGGTGAAGCATTTGGGATCATTGAGCAGCTTTTTCAATCAAACTCGTGCTGCTTTAGGTTGCTCTAAAAATCAAAAAAAGTTAAAAAAGTCAATGTAAACCTCTTTTGTTTACCGAAATTTGATAAACAAATTCCGTGACCGGAAAAATTCTGACCGCAGGAGGCGACAGTTCCAACCTTGCCGCAGAAGAGCAAAAACTCGGGACTTAAACCATCAAACCAAACCATTTGTGACAACAACACCGGTTCTTTGCATCAGACAGATTTTACTTGGGTCGGCATTAATGAATGGATCCTGGTTGTCTGTGTTTACATGCACAGAGCTCTTCTTCTCTTCTTCATGGCGTCTACGAAACAGCAGAAATGGAAGTGTCGCCCCCCACAGATTTTTTTCAGGGCACGGATTTTGTTTATCAAATTTTGGTAAACAAAAAAATGTTATATTTAAAGATAATCAAATGTGGCCAAATCTAAACCTATTAGTGTTAGAACAGAGATGAGTGTAAATGAAGCAGTCAGAGTGAGTAACTCAGAGAGGAGGAAAATATATAAAGTCTAACTCCAGGGAGAGAAACTGAGCAAAAGGAATTTGTGATAAGAGAGAGGAGAAAGTTCTGGGTTTAAATTATTGAGAATTGGGGGGTGGGTGAGTTTGTTTGGATTGAATCTTTCTTTCAAACCTGATCAACGTTTCTTTTTCCATCAGTTTTTCCTCGTCGTCTCTTAGTCCTGACGTCTCTTATTGGATTCCTGAGGTTGTGTGGCCTTCACACTGGACCTCATCCACACTCAGAGAAATCACACTGTGTTGAGTGTGCCGTATCCATGGCGATGAAGCCTTTAATATTCAGGAAGATCTCTGGCAGCTTTGTTCATGTGTCTAGGGGTGTGGCTCACCTCCATGTGCTTCAGCTGGAATAATACACAACACAAGGGAGTCATTTTGTGTATTTTTGTTACTGTGTTGTGTATTTTTCTGTGATTTTTCTGCATTTTTGTGTTATTTTGTGCATTTATTTTTTTGTAGCTGCAAAAACATATTTAATCATGACCAATATGAGCATTAACTCAGGAAAGAACAATGTGTTTATGTTGTTTTGTCTGTTTTTGGAATGTTTTATTATTATTATTATTATTATTATTATTATTATTATTATTATTATTATTATTGTTATTATTATTGTTATTATTATTATTGTTATTATTATTGTTATTATTATTATTATTATTATTATTATTATTATTATTATTATTATTATTATTATTATTTTAGTGTGTATGTGTGTTTGGTGTCATTTTGTGTTTTTGTATGTATTTTGTATGTTTTTTTAAGTCATTTTTTATGTATTGTGAATATCTTTTTGTGCATTGTTCTTTTTTGTGTATTTTGGGAGTCATTTTCTATTCTAAAAACTGATAATAATAATAATAATAATAATAATAATAATAATAATAATAATAATAATAATAATAATAATAATAATAATAATAATAGCAATATTCCTTATATGAGGCAATGCCTAACCACTGTAGAGATCACAGCTATAAATAAAATAAAATGTAAAAGCCAGGCTCTTTATTTTGCTCCATGTCTGCATAATTGTTGTGTTTCCAAAGGGTCTGACAGAGGACAACTGCTCCTCATATTTTACTGCTGACTCAGGCTTTGAGGGGACAAGTTGTTATGTTTAAATCTGCTGTGGCACCTGTTCCTGTCTGTGGTTCATTTCTCTTTAGAACTAGTTGTTGTTGTTCTGTCTTTATGTGTGTTGTGACAAAAGTAGTTCAGTCTTTAAAACGGTAACGTTTTTGTTTATGTTTGTTTTTTTTAGCTTCGACTTGAATTTTTATAAGGCAATGGTGTCAAAGTCAAGGCCCGGGGGCCAAAAACGGTCCTTTAGAACAGTGTTTCTCAACCTTCAGCCCTCGGCCATCAAAATAAAGGTCCCAGAGAGCAGGGACACCCACGGTAGCTGAAGGTGGTTGAACACAGACATTAACATTGAAGAACAGTCATGTGGAGACAGGACCATCTATAAGGGGGAATAAAGGGGAGATTTTTGGGGTCCATCCATAAAGTCAGTAAAATGATGGTCCATCGTTCTATGAAATTTTAGACCATAGTAGATAGTCATCTTAAAAAAATAAATCCCTGTTTTAATCAGAAATAAAATGGGTTAAAGGTGAACAAAAATGGTAGAAAAGATGGTTAAAATTTGTAAATTGGAGTGGCCAAAAACAGACAGAAAAAGTGGTAAAAAACGAGTTCAAAATGAACAATTAGTTCATTAGGGGAGGTGATAAGCAGGTACCACCTGCTGCAGGAGCCAACCATGCTCATGGTATGTGGTATCAGTTCAATCAACGTGGCATCGCTGGTATTTGGCAGCGTTATCTAGACACAGATAATCAGCTCTTTGTGCTGTCGTCGTACGTCTCCTCACTAGTTAATACCAGAGCTGGACTGGAGTCAGATAGACAGGTGTGCTCTGTGAAGAAATAAAGAAATACAGTATCTCAGACAGGTATCTGATCAGGTGATGAGTGATGAACACTTTTATCTCAAGGCTTCCCAGGCCTGCTTTAGGGATGCACAGTGTTTTGACATTCTGATATCTATAACTCATTTAGTAGAAAACCAATACAATATTACCGATATAATTATTGGATAATACCCACATATACAGTATATATATATATATATATATATTTAACTGTAGTCTTCTCAAAGAGAAGGACAGAAGAGCAGTGGTGGGACAATGTGGCGGCATTTTGAAGAACATACAGTATAAGAGAAAAGTTGATAAAATGAAGGAAGAGAAAGAAAAGTGTTCATGGAGCAGAGAGACGAGCAGAGGAATGACTCTTTAACCTCTTGACCTTCATTGACCTCTCCTTCATTCTCATATAAGAAGTTCTGATGTACTACGGCAGGGCCCGTAGAACATCTCTGCGCCAAATAGCACGGACCACCTTCCCGAGAATTCAGTGACATGACTTGGTTCCACTGAGTAAAAAGGAATGACGACGTAAAATGGTAATCTACGTTGAATTGCCTTGGAAACCATATGTGTTCCAATAAATTTAGAAATTACTAGAAAAGGGTAATACCCCCCTTCAAAAAGATCTCCAAGAGGCTCTTGACATCTGCTCATAGAATATCCATGTCAAATTACAGCGAGCATTAACGGAGGTGTAGTCATTTTTTATTCGTTTTCTCATTTATTTGTGAGTCAAATATTGCGACAATTGGTGGAACCGAATCATTGACACATACCAATATATACTGTAAATAGGGCCCATTAGTGCCAGGGGGCACCATTGTTTTTCTAGGTGGAAACGAGTCATTTAACGGAATTCTCGGAAACATGGTACGTGCTATTCGGCGCGGAGACGTTCCGTGGGCTCGGCCGTAGTTCATCTGAACTTGTTTAATAAGATCCAAACATTAGGTGTCATGGATCTTTACGAGGGAAATATCAAACCATTTGGAAATGGATAAATTCTGTGAATATTTCTTCTTTGAGATCATTGAGTGTCTCTTATTGATGTTGATTTACAAACACTCGTACAGTCTGCTACGTAAACACAAGATGAGGCGATGAGGCGTCTACGTATAAGATGTCTGTGATGTTGATTGAGAAAGCATTGCCTATTATTATATTCATATAATGGCCGGAGTCCAAAACTTCATTTCAAAGCCAATATTGGCCGATAACATTGTGCATCCCTAGGGTCGCTTCTATCTGCTGCTCGTGTTACAGTCATGTGATGCATGTGTGTGTGTGAGGAATGCTGCGTGTTGTATGCGTGCGTGCGTGCGATAACGCACATGCATTAGAAAACAAAGCAGTGATTTATGTTAGTGCTGAAACGGTGCTTGTCGAAGGTCGTGACCTTTCACGTACTTTCACAGAGACTCTGACATGTTTCCCACACACTGACCTCAGAGCTAAAGCTAATGTTCCATCATTACAGTGTTTAGTCAGAGAACAGCTGTGGTCACGCTCAGCACCACCCATTCATCACACACTGCCTCATATCTGTATCATTAACTCTTTATATGGCAATAAACACATTTTAGAATATGTTTGCATATGGGTAGATGAAAGGGGACAAAATATTTGACAAAATTAGGTGAGAAATTCACCACTTTATAATAATATCACCTTTATTTAAAATAAAGACTAATCTGAGCGTTACCACAGGGAAGAATAAAAGGTTTAGTTTGTTTCTCCGTTCTTGTTTTGTTCTATTATTTTCATTTTCTGTGTTTTTCTCTTGTTATGTGTATTTTTGTCATTATTTTGTATTTTTCCTGCACATTTTTTGTGTTCTTGTGTGTTATTGGAGTCGTTATGTGTGTTTTTGCTGTCATTTTGTGTTTTTCTCAAATTTTTGGTACTTTTGTGTTTTTTCTAAGTCATTATGCATATTTTTGTGGTTATTTTGTATTTTTTCCACACATGTTTTTGTGTTTTTGTGTGTTATTGGAGTCGTTATGTATATTTTTGTCATTAATTTGTATTTTTCGCACACGTATTGTGTGTTTTTGTTGTCACTGTGTATGTTTTTCTCAAGTTTTTTTTAAATATTATTGTGTGTTATCACAGTCGTTATGTGAGGAGTCCTTTTCGTTCTTGTTATCTTAATTTTTATGTATTTTTTGTATATATTCAAAGTCATGCTATGGGTTTTTGGAGTCATTTTGTGTATTTTTTGTGTTCTTGGATTAATTTTGGGTGTTTTCTTTGGTGGCCGCTCAAAACTGAGCCGAGTGCAGTATTTCCATCTTTGATAGATCACATCTTTCCAAAAGTTTTTTATCCAGGTTAGTAAATTTTTTAAAGGCTTTCATGTAATTTTGTAATCAGACAGTTCCATGTCTTTGTTCTGAAGCAGTTTAATCATATTTGTATATGGTTTTCCAACAGATATTTGGCTGGAAATCCGCTTTTGGAAGTGTTTGAAAAGAGTGAAAGACACAAGCCAAATAAATAAATAAATAAATCCACTTTTCCAAAACTTTTGGGCTTTTTTCCAAGTCCAACATGAATAATTGTGCAGCTGCTCTGTGAAAAGTATTTCACTGATGCAGAACGAGAGTAATTTTAATCAGCCGCACAAAGAGAAAAAAGCACATGTGCTTTAATCTGTGTGTGAGGGCTGCGTTGTGTTTTAATAGACATTATTCTGTCTGTCATGACTGACAGTGACTTCAAGTGTTTTAGACACATGTTCTGTCTCTATTCTCACAGCAGAAGCTAACGTGTTAGCGTTAGCATTCTCTCTGTTCTCACAGCAGAAGCCAACGTGTTAGCGTTAGCATTCTCTCTGTTCTCACAGCAGAAGCTAACGTGTTAGCGTTAGCATTCTCTCTGTTCTCACAGCAGAAGCTAAGTTGTTAGCATTAGCATTCTCTCTATTCGCACAGCAGAAGCTAACGTGTTAGCGTTAGCGTTCTCTCTCTGTTCTCACAGCAGAAGCTAAGGTGTTAGCGTTAGCATTCACTCTGTTCTCACAGCAGAAGCTAACATGTTAGCATTAGCATTCTCTCTCTGTTCTCACAGCAGAAGCAAACGTGTTAGCGTTAGCGTTCTCTCTCTGTTCTCACAGCAGAAGCTAACGTGTTAGAATTCTCTCTATTCTCACAGCTGAAGCTAACATATTAGCGTTAGCATTCTCTCTCTGTTCTCACAGCAGAAGCTAACGTGTTTGCGTTCTCTCTATTCTCACAGCTGAAGCTAACATATTAGCATTGGCATTCTCTCGCTGTTCTCACAGCAGAAGCTAATGTGTTAGCGTTCTCTCTATTCTCACAGCTGAAGCTAACATATTAGCGTTAGCGTTCTCTCTCTCTGTTCTCACAGCAGAAGCTAACGTGTTAGCGTTCTCTCTATTCTCACAGCTGAAGCTAACACATTAGCGTTAGCATTCTCTCTCTGTTCTCACAGCAGAAGCTAACGTGTTTGCGTTCTCTCTATTCTCACAGCTGAAGCTAACATATTAGCGCTAGCGTTCTCTCTCTCTGTTCTCACAGCAGAAGCTAACGTGTTAGCACTTCCCTCTAACCCCTGTGGCCCCTGTTTTCAAGCTGCTCTGTAATTAGATTGATTGACTCTAACCTTCACACTTCAAAAGACACAAAAGCCTCATAAATTCACTGTGAAGATGAATACAGACTCTGCTGCGATATCATCGGCGCCAAAAACCTCTGACGGGTCAAATTCCTGCTTTCATTAGATTTCAGCGACTCTCAGTAAAACTTTTACACCTTGTCACTAAAAATTAAAATCTATTCAACGTATTCAAAATAAGGCCCATATTCATATTATTCACCTGGATTATGCTTTGTTTTTGTCTATTATCATGTAATCAGATCAATATCTGAGTCCGTTTTCTTTTTCTTTAGTTTTTTTTTTAGTATTTTACAAACACATTAAAGCTTTAATCTGGCTTTTCAGTGGAGTTTATTCCAAATTCTAGATTATTTCCTCAAGGGCGATTTAGTCATCACACAAAATGACTTGGAATGTTAATGTGTTTTACAGTATCCGTTATTAATAGAAATGTGACGAAATTTTGTGGCACAAAATTAAAAAGTGGCGATAATAAAATTCAAAGCTGCACAAAATAAAATCAAGTAAAAGGACAAAAACAGAGAAGAAGAGCTCTCCTAAGGGACCTTTACTCCCCCTTAAACAGTGCGCGGCTGACGCTCTAATGATTAAAGTCAGCGAGTAAATTAGCGAGAGTTGAACACACACAAAAATCCTGAGGATAGAAGGACTTTTGGGTAGGAGTCCTTTAACAGTCCATAATTACCCACAAACTTCAGCCACCAGAGCTTGTTAAAGGTCTCATAGCAGAGCTCTTCTTCTCTGCTTCATTGTCTACTACAAAACAACTGAGTTGGAACTGTCGCCCCCTGCTGTCACAGATTTTTTTCAGGTCACAACTGTTTTGATCCTTTTTCGGTAAACAAGAGGTTTACATTGACATATTGAACTTTACCTGATTATTTAGAGCAGGGCTGTCAAACTCTTTTTTATTCAGGAGCCAAATACAGATCAGTTTATTACAAGTGGGACGCGGATTATAGGCTGTAAACAAGGAATTTTATCATTTTTGTTGATTTTGTGACCAAATCGAATTCATTTTGAGGAAATTGTGGTGAATAATTTAAAAAAAATTGCAAGATTTTTGAAAAATTTAGAGTACTTAGAACAATTTGAAGTTAAAAGTAACTTCCATTATGTGAAACAAGCATGGGAAAAGTGTGATCCCTGGAAAAAATGTGCCGTTTAATTGAATGTGTGTATTTGGAGGTACTGATTTATGTTTTTGCTGTCATTTTTACTTTCTCCTGTCAGCCGCGTTGGGAGTTTTAAGGGGCCAAATTTGGCCCCCAGGCCTTGAGTTTGATTTAGAGCAACCAAAAGCAGCTCAGGTTGTCATTTTGAGTGAAAAAGCTGATAAATGACGTAAAAATCAGGCTGAATGTTTCACCCCAATAGAAAACAATGGGATGTTTACAGGCAGTGGGGCCGTGTGACATCATCAATCACGTGGTTTCAAGATGGAGGAACACTGGCTCTAAAACTGTAAAGTATTCCTGTTTTTAAGTTAATAATACAAATATGGTGCATAATATTGTGTTTTGTTAGGCATAGATCTAATAAAATGTACATTTCAAATAATTTAGGCCACATGTATAAACCTTTAAAGTCTGAATCTTGCCTAAATGAGTCCTACAAAAGGGACACAACACCAAGAACTGGATTTAACGTTCTTCAGTCAATGGATGACACAATTTTCTTCCTCTGGTTCCCAATAAAAACACAAACGTTTTCATAATTTTGAGTAGTATATTATTTATGTATTTATTTGATGCTATAAGGCTTACACTGAGCCTCATTTAACCCAGGTAAAAGAATCAGAGGTTTAGAGCTAACATTGTTCCATTCACTCCTTCCACTGGTCATTCTGCTGAGACCATCTGAAACGAGCAATAGTTCCACAGGGGAAATCGCACAGGACGCTGTTGTGGCCTCAAGTCCCTGAGCAATAAAAGCAAACCTGCTCTGCTGAGGCAACGCACGTCGATAAACTTTGCATTTAGACTCAGGACAGGAACTAGTGTGGCTTATAAAGAACAGTTTTCATTAGCTCTGTTTGGAAATACACAGAATATAAACAGTGCAATAAAAACTGTAATGGAAACACCTGCATTTTGAAAAAACACTCAAATGTCACAAAAAAGTTTGAGGAGGTTTTTCAGATGTTTCCATATTGAAATGATATCGCATTGTATTTTTTTCATGTCGTTTTGTGTGTTTTTGTTGTTGTTTTGTGTAATTTGATCACATTTTATGTCTTTTAGTTGTTGTAATGTATATTATTCCAGTGTTTTGGTGTATTTTTCTGTCATTTTGTGTATTTTTTGAGTCATTTTGTGCATTTATTTTTTGTAGCTGCACAACATTAAGATTCATGACCAATCTGAGCATAATTAACACTGGAAAGAACAATGGGTTTGTGTGTTTTTGTTATTTTTTGAATATTTTTCTGTTACTTTAGTCTTATTTTTCAGTCATTTTGTAAATGTATCTGTATTATTGTAGGTTTGTAATTTTCAATATTTTTCCTTCATTATTAATGTTTTTGTGATTTTTGGGAGTAATTTTTGTGTAGTTTTGTGATCTTTTTGTGTATTTTCACTCGTTTATTAGTCATTTTGCATATTTCCATTGCCCTTTTGTATCTTTTTGCTATTTTTTTGGACATTTTTACTGTTTTTTGAAGTGTTTGTGGAGTCGTTTTTGTTTTTCCTTTAACTCAAGTAATTTGACACTGAAATATTTTTTCATTTAACCATTATCCTCCAAATGCAGAGGTCTGTAAATACTGTGTGTCACCCTAAAGTTATTAAAAACAGATGTAGGAAATCACTGGTAACAGCAAAGAATGACCCGTACATCTATAAATGGACACTTTGCATTCAGAGCGACTGTGAACGAGTGGAGAAAAGGCAACAAACACAGAGTGATCCAAACTCTTCTGCCAGCAGAGGCTCAATGAAGCTTTTTAAAGTCCAACAGAAAGAGAAAGAACCGGGTCAGGACGAGGGGACTGTTGGACAAACAACCTCTGATGGGGAAAGCCTGACTCAGCATTTAGATGAGTTAGTCCTTATTATATACCACGTTATTCAGGGACAGAGCAGATTTTCCACGTGTGAGTCCAAGGACGAGCGACTGTTTGAGCCTCAAATAAAAAATAATGTTTATTGTATATATTAAAGTGTGGTGGATGTTGACCTTTGGCTGTAGCCTGCAGCTTTAAACTTATTAAATACAGTTCAAATACTTCATTATCCTCTAAATCACCTGAGCAACGGTAGGTCAGAGACAGCAGGAGCCACAAAAATGACTGTATTCATATTTTTGAGGTATTATTGTCATCATCCTGCATGTTTTTATAGTCGTTTTGTGTATTTTGTTTATTTTCTCTCATTTTTTGTATTTTTGCTATTATTTAGCTTTTAATTTTTTAATTTTTCAGTTAATTTTTTGTATAATCTCCCATTTGGATGTTTTTGCATTCAAGTTTTGTTTTTGTTTTTTTTTGTGATTTTGTGGTATTCAAGTAATTGTTATGCATGCATGCATATGTTTGTGTAGATTCTATGTTGTGTTATATATTATTCTACAATTTTTCTCTATTTTTGTGCCTTTGCAATCAATTTGTTTTGATTTCAATATGTTTTTGTCTTGTAGGAGTAATTTTTGTGTCTTTATGTATATTTTTCAGTTTTTTTGCCTTTTTGTAGTTGTCTTGTGTGTATTTGGAGAAATATTTTGTGATAGGAATCATTTTAGTATTTTATTTTCTGTCTTTCTGTGTTTTTTTCTGTATTTTTTGTCGTCTTTGATGTGTTTTATTAGAAAATCTTGTGTTAGTTTCTTCATTTTGTGCGTTTACTTAAGGTGACGCACAAATTTAGACCTCATTGGCTGTTTACTTGTAAATATCCTGATCTTTATTTTTGTTTTGTTATTTTAATCTATTTGTGCTTCGACAAAAATATAAATGCAACACTTTTGTTTTTGTTCCCATTTTTCATGAACAAAGATCTAAAATATGTTTTACAAACACAAAATACTTATTTCTCTTGTTTACAAATCTTTCTAAATGTGTGTTAGTGAGCACTTCTGCTTTGCAGAGATAATCCATCCCACCTCACAGGTGTGGCATATCAAGATTCTGATTAGATAGCATGATTATTACACAGGTGTGCCTCAGGAAGTTCACCTGCATGCTCGTCGTCCTCATCGGTGTCTCCACCTGACTGCAGTTTTTCGTCTTAATCAACTAGAGTGGGTAAATGCTCACATTCGATGACGTCTGGCACATTGGAGAGGTGTTCTCTTCATGACAGACAGCGTGTGTGGCATGGTGGTGGGTGAGCGGTTTGTTGATGTCATCGTTGTGGGTGGAGTAGTCCATGGTGGGGGTGGGGTTATGGTATGTTATGGGCAACCAACACAAGTGCATTTTATTGATGGCATTTTGAATGCACAGAAATACCGTGAACAGATCTTGAGGCCGATTGTTGCGCCATTATTCTGCGACCATCACCTCATGTTGCAGCGTGATAATGCACGGCCCCATGTTGCAGCGTGATAATGCACGGCCTCATGTTGCAGCGTGATAATGCACGGCCTCATGTTGCAGCATGATAATGCACGGCCCCATGTTGCAGCGTGATAATGCACGGCCCCATGTTGCAGCGTGATAATGCACGGCCTCATGTTGCAGCGTGATAATGCACGGCCCCATGTTGCAGCATGATAATGCACGGCCCCATGTTGCAGCGTGATAATGCACGGCCTCATGTTGCAGCGTGATAATGCACTGCCCCATGTTGCAGCGTGATAATGCGCGGCCCCATGTTGCAGCATGATAATGCACGGCCCCATGTTGCAGAGTGATAATGCACGGCCTCATGTTGCAGCGTGATAATGCACGGCCTCATGTTGCAGCGTGATAATGCATGGCCTCATGTTGCAGCGTGATAATGCACTGCCCCATGTTGCAGCGTGATAATGCACGGCCTCATGTTCCAGCGTGATAATGCACGGCCTCATGTTGCAGCATGATAATAAACTGCCCCATGTTGCAGCGTGATAATGCACTGCCCCATGTTGCAGCGTGATAATGCACTGCCTCATGTTGCAGCGTGATAATGCACGGCCTCATGTTGCAGCGTGATAATGCACGGCCTCATGTTGCAGCATGATAATAAACTGCCTCATGTTGCAGATTGATAATGCACTGCCCCATGTTGCAGCGTGATAATGCACTGCCTCATGTTGCAGCGTGATAATGCACGGCCTCATGTTGCAGCATGATAATAAACTGCCTCATGTTGCAGCGTGATAATGCACTGCCCCATGTTGCAGCGTGATAATGCACGGCCTCATGTTGCAGCATGATAATGCACGGCCTCATGTTGCAGCGTGATAATGCACGGCCCCATGTTGCAGCGTGATAATGCACGGCCTCATGTTGCAGCGTGATAATGCACGGCCCCATGTTGCAGCGTGATAATGCACGGCCTCATGTTGCAGCGTGATAATGCACTGCCCCATGTTGCAGCGTGATAATGCACGGCCCCATGTTGCAGCATGATAATGCACGGCCCCATGTTGCAGAGTGATAATGCACGGCCTCATGTTGCAGCGTGATAATGCACGGCCTCATGTTGCAGCGTGATAATGCATGGCCTCATGTTGCAGCGTGATAATGCACTGCCCCATGTTGCAGCGTGATAATGCACGGCCTCATGTTCCAGCGTGATAATGCACGGCCTCATGTTGCAGCATGATAATAAACTGCCCCATGTTGCAGCGTGATAATGCACTGCCCCATGTTGCAGCGTGATAATGCACTGCCTCATGTTGCAGCGTGATAATGCACGGCCTCATGTTGCAGCGTGATAATGCACGGCCTCATGTTGCAGCATGATAATAAACTGCCTCATGTTGCAGCGTGATAATGCACTGCCCCATGTTGCAGCGTGATAATGCACTGCCTCATGTTGCAGCGTGATAATGCACGGCCTCATGTTGCAGCGTGATAATGCACGGCCTCATGTTGCAGCATGATAATGCACTGCCCCATGTTGCAGCGTGATAATGCACTGCCTCATGTTGCAGCGTGATAATGCACAGCCTCATGTTGCAGCGTGATAATGCACGGCCTCATGTTGCAGCGTGATAATGCACTACCCCATTTTGCAGCGTGATAATGCACGGCCTCATGTTACAACGTGATGATGCACTGCCCCATGTTGCAGCGTGATAATGCACGACCTCATGTTGCAGCGTGATAATGCACTGCACCATGTTGCAGCATGATAATGCACGGCCCCATGTGGCAACATGATAATGCACGGCCCCATGTTGCAGCGCGATAATGCACTGCCCCATGTTGCAGCGTGATAATGCACAGCCTCATGTAGCAAGGATCTGTACACAATTCCTGGAAGCTGAAAACATCCCAGTTGAATGGCTAGCATACACTGGACATGTCACCCATTGAACACGTTTGGGATGCTCTGGATCAGCGTATACGACAGCGTGTTCCACTTCCTGTTAATAACCAGCAACTACACACGGCCATTGAGGAGAAGTAGCCCAACATTCCACAATCAACAACCTGAACAACTCTATGAGGAGATGTGTTGCACTACGTGAGAACGTGACACAAATGTTGCTCACACCAGATACTGACTGGTTTTCTGGAACCACCCCCCAAACCGAGATCTCCCCAATAAAGCAAACCTGCACATTTCAGAGTGGCCTTTTATTGTGGCCACCCTGAGGCACACCTGTGCAATAATCATGCTGTCTAATCATCTATCATCTTGATATGCCACACCTGTGAGGTGGGATGGATTATCTCTGCAAAGTAGAAGTGCTCACTAACACAGATTTGTGAACAATATTTGAGAGAAATTGGTATTTTGTATTTATAGAAAATGTTTTTGAGTTCAGTTCGTAAAAAATGGGAGCAAAAACAAAAGTGTTGCGTTTATATTTTTGTTCAGTGTAGTTTTTGTGAAGACCGAAAATATCACAAAATTTACTCTGACTGTAAATAAGTAAACAATCTTTGCATTTTGTTACAGCTCGAGCATGAAAACCCAGAACAACAGGTATTAATCACTGGTGCAGAGATTCCATGGATGCTGCAGTCTTCCCAGTCTGAGTTTTCCAGTCTCTCTCTGACTCTGGGTGGTTGTCAATCCTTAAAGTTAACAATACGGGACTTTAGTGTATCTGAGCTGTCATCTCTTCCTCTTTATCGGTCATGCGTGTTCAGGAGGCAAAACAACTCAAAGTGGCTCCCAGCCAATGCACGCTACTATACTGTTAGTGCCCTGTGTGCAAAAAGTGATTTAGCGAGGGTGACAAAAATTTGTCTGCATTGTTTTTAAACACGTTGGAATTTTTAATCGAAAATAAATTCTTCCAACAAAAAAAAAGACAAACTTTAAATCTATTGAATGTGCTTTGAGGTTTTTTTTCTAGCTTATAAATAATTCAGAGAGAAAAAATGACCTGTAATGTTTGAATTTATTGTGTGCGACATCTATAGTGTATTTGTTCCTCCTGGGAAATAAACATCCTCATCTAGAGCGTCAATAAAAGCACAGAAGAAGAAGAAGCTTGTTTACACTCAAACATCAAAAGAAATATAAGAAAAAAAGAATAAAAAATATGAAAAAGGAAAAAGAATGTGAAAAACATTTTTTTTTTAAAAAGGAAAAAAGAAAAGGAAAAGGAGAAAAAAAAAGAAAAACAGAAAGAAAAAAAAGTTAAAAAAGTAAAACAAAAAAGAAGAAAAAGAAAAGGAAGAAAAAAGACAAACGTATGTAAAAAAAAAAAAAAAAAGAAAAACAGATGAAGAAGAATAAGAAGCTTGTTTACTCTCCTAAACACCATTTTCCTAATAATAATAATAATAATAATAAGTATGTATCACACAATGTCTGGATCCAGCTGTGTTGTATTTAAATCCACATGTTCATGAATGTCTTTTTAAAGCAGAAAATTACAAACAGAGATGACACTTGAATAGCCTCTCACGGCTCTGGAGAGAACGTAGATAATCAATAACAGAGCGGCAGCGCAATCTTCATTTTTGGGAGTTCCTGAACTTTCTCTAGTCACACAGAGTGAATTTAGGTTCATCATCTCAGACTTTATTAGAACCACATTTATCTAGAGCTGATGACCTGGAACGTTACCGTGTCTCACGACTCAGACAACGTGTGGTTTCATAATCTACATTAAGTTGTCTACGTTCGTTAGTTTTTAAAGGTTTTATGGAGATTTTCTAAGACTGTATTTCCAAAGTCTTGTTCTTAAACATTAAAGCTTAAAGCATTTTTAAACTGTCTGTATTTCATCCAGAAGTTGTTTTTAATCACAAACTGAGCCTGAAAAACTCTGCCAAAGTCACTTCCCAACACATTTATGCTGTTTTCACTGGACGTTGTGGCAAAACTATAGTGGGAAAATAAGAAATGTCAACATTATTGTGCCCTAGTTGGCATTTCCACCTATAGATGATATATTAAGTATGTAAGGCCCCGACAATATTCAAACAATAAGTAACAGATTTCAATCTCTCAAAGATCAATGACCAATGTTTGGTTTAATTCAAGGAAATTTGGGAAATTGCAGGATCTTGGAAAAATTGAGAGTTTTTTCAACATTTTGAGATAAAAAAGGACTGCCATTGTGTGATGTAAACGTGTAAAAACTGTGTTTCCATGTAAATATTGTGGAGTTTGATTGAATTTGTGTATTTGTCGGGGCTGGAAATGTATTATTTGCATTTACACAATGAGTCATGTTGTCTCCTGCAAGCTGAGGATGCTCTAAGTCAGAGGTTCTCAACCTTTTCAGCCCACGAGCCCCAAAATAAAGGTCCCATGAGCGGGGACCCCCACTGTAGCTGAAGATAGTTGAACACAGACATGAACATTGAAGAACAGTCATGTGAGGACAGGGCCATCTATAAGGGGGAATAAAGGGGAGAGATTTTTGGGGTCCATCCATAAAGTCAGTAAAATGATGGTCTATTGTTCTATGAATCTGTGATAACTACATTTATTTATTCATCTGAATAATATCCACTATTATCCAGGAACTTTTACTATTATTATAGTCATCCTAAAGATGGAAATCCTTGTTTTAATCACAAATAAAATGGGTTCAAATGGTGGAAAAGGTGTTGAAATGGGATTAAAAGTTGCAAATTAGAGTAAATGGACAGAAAAAGTGGTAAAAAAGTTTCAAAGTGTCAATATTGGCTTAAAAGTGACCAAAATGGAGGGAGTGGAGTCATGCATTTTAAAAAGTAGGAACAATTTGTTTAAACTGGCAAATAATGGGAATGACAAATTGTGAAAGTGGTTAAATTGGCAAAAAAGAAAAGCATGAAATATGGTGAAAAGAGGTTAAAAGTGGCGATAATGGGTCAACATATGTAACATTAGGTGGTAAAAGTGGAGGAAAGCGTTTATAAGTGGTGAAAATGTCTTGAAAGTGGAAAAATGTGCAGAAAAGGCATTGAAATGTGTTACAGAAATGAGAGTAATGTAGCAAAAATGCATTAAAAGGAGCAAAAATATGTCAAGAAAAAGTGATGAAAATAGGTTAAAATATGGCAAGTTTGGTGTAGTTGCAGAAAGAGGGTAAAGATAAGCAAAAATGGGCTCAAATTGTTCTGAAAATATTCTTAGTATTTGAAAGGAATCTGGCGACCCCCTCCCAGTGTCTCATGAAGCCAAATGGGTTGAAAACCCCAGCATTAACTGGCCAGATTGGGCCCCCGGGCCTTGAGTTTGATACGTGCAGTTTACGGGACTCCATTTCCCACAATGCAATGCACCATACCTTTCCGACAATGTCAATAAGAGCAAGTGTTTACAGTGGAGATCAAAACTAAATTTCTACATTTGTTTGTGAGTAAATTCTCTTTGATGTATTGATGTATAAAGACTAAACACTTTCAGACTCAGCGTGCACGTGGGATTAATCAGCACACGTGTGCATGTCTCCTGTGTATTAACACCTGTCTCACTCCTTAATTATCTTTTCGTCTCCAAAAGCCCCCCCCCCCCAGATAGTCAGCATTAAACGAGCATATTGATCCTATCATTTAATCTTCTTAATTGTGTGTATACGGCTTTAAGGATTAGTCGCTCTGTTGGCAGTGAGCCATAATCTCCAAAGTAAAAGACAAACAAATGACAGACATGTCAGACAACGCTACACGTTATGAAGACGTGTAAAGACACTCCCCCTTTTTTACTAGATGAGGCGTTTTCATGCGAGTTCTCCGCACGGAATAACAAGTGGCTGCTGGGAAATCCTTTGTTGTTCCCTGATGGGGAATAGGGGCGATTGGCTTAGATTTGTGTGATTGCTCATGAGCTGCAGCTTTCTTTTGTTTTCCTATACGCACAACTTAGAAAACCTGGACTGAAATAAATCATAAATGCACATTTAGACCAGTTTAATAATTTTTTACCAATTTAAAACATTTAAAACACACTCAGTGAATAATATGTCATGGTTTCATTTATTCAGACAACTTTTTTCAGGATTTTTACTTTGATCTTACTTTGGTCTTCCTCAGAGTTGACCCAGTAAATTTCCTAAAGAAAGTTTTTTTTTATTCAGACAAGTTTTTTCAGAGAATTTACTTTGATCTCCTGACATGTTTTGACTATCAACTTCCAGTCTTCTTCAGAGGAATCTGCTGATCGCTTTGATGTGTCCTTATGAGATCTTTCTTGCCTGATAGAACTGTCAAGTTGGCCACGCTCCCCCTGTCGCCCGACGGTCTCTGGAGAAGAGGGTGCCTCTGAGCGATCAGCCTCTGAGTAAGACTGACAGTTGGCACTCGACAACATATTATTCAAAGAAGAATACTAAAAGAACTTGCTGGTATTATTACGCGGAATTTAAGGAAACATCAAAGCAATCAGCAGATGCCTCTGAAGAAGACTGACAGTAAAAACATGTCAGAAGATCAAAGTAAATTTCCTGAAAAAAGTTGTCTGAATAAATTAAACCATAACATATTATTCAGAAAGACTGAAAGAACTTGCTGGAATTATTACTTTGAAGTCAAGGAAACATCAAAATGATCAGCAGATGCCTCTGAAGAAGACTGGCAGTTGGCAGTCAAAACATGTCAGGAGATCAAAGTAAACTTCCTGGAAAAAGTTGTCTGAATGAATTAAACCGTAACATAATATTCAAAGAAGAATACTACAAGAACTTTCTGGTATTAGTCTGCGGAAGTTAAGGAAACATCAAAACGATCAGCAAATGCCTCTGAAGAAGACTGACAGTAGAAACATGTCAAAGATCAAAATAAATTTCCTAAAAAAAAGTTGTCTGAAAAAATGAAACCTGTATTATTCAACAAGAAGACAAAAGGAGCTGGAATTATTACACAGAAGTCAAAAAAACATCAAAGCAGACCGCTGATGCCTCTGAAGAAGACTGGCAGTTGGCAGGATCAGAATAAAGAAAAAAAAGGAACTTTTCTGGAATGATCACTCAGCGAATAATTATGTGCTGCAATCCTCTTTTTTTGGAAACAAACCGTCTCATTACAGCTCGTATTTTTGTTTGAAAAACCTTTGTCGGACACGTTTATCACCAAAGTGTTCACACACTCAGAGCGTCTTAGTTATCAGCTCACTGTAAGTCGTGACCTCAGGAGTTTTTCTCACGTCGTACATCATCTTTACAGCTTCACTAGCGTTTGGTTTTGTGTTCGTCTGCTTTTCATCAGCCGGTGATTTGAGCTCCATCTCTCCCGTGTCGTGTCTCTGCTCAAAAAATGTGCAAAAGGTTTGTCGTTGATCCGATTATCAGGTGAAAATGCGATGCACATGGTTGTTATGATTAAACGTTGTGGTTATGAGGAAACAGCCCATGAGGTTTTACTTCTTTTTAACGCTTACAGGATTAGATGTACAGGAAATATGAAGGATATGAGATAAATGTTGGTTATTTGTTGCAATATATGAGCTCACAGGTTGTGAATGTATGACCAGGAAAAATCTTTGGAATAAAATATCTACACCGGTATTGGCAACTGGTGGCCCGCGGCCAAAAGGAGGCCCTCCGTCTAATTTTTTGCGGCCCAAAAGAAAAAATACGCATTTTGGCCCACATTTAAAAACCTTAATCAAAACAATTCTTTGAATTTAGATCAAGAAAAAGTGGAAATATGTTTATATGTTGTATATCAGCCTCAGTTGTCTGCACGCTGGAGGCAATAAATCACACATTAAAAGATATTAACCAAACCCTAAAAAAAGCCTTAAAATAAATGTTGTCCCCATTTCACGTTATTGATTAAATATTGCAGTGCATTTAGAAAGGTTTAATGTATACTTTACATTTTAAAAGATGAATGAGGTCCTGTCTCCAACAACAAAAACATGAAAAATATGAAAAATTACCACAAAAATACACATATTGAGAGAGAAATACAAACAAACTTAGATGGCAAGACTTCCTCCTAGCGACATATCTTTTATTTTTTAGATCTTTAACAGTGATTCACAATCAATATTTTGATCAGGAGCCTCTCCAATTTTTTATGGACTCTTATCTCTGGTTAAAATATTTTTTTTAAATCTATGAAGTAGTTTTGATGCTCCAAGCAAACAAATAACAAATGAATAACAAATGAAAGTGAAAATAGGAGTTCTTGGCGTAGATAATGACAACAAAACACTCTTTTTTGTGTTGATGCTCAAAATCGTCATTATTCTAAATAGTGATTTGAATTTTGATAATGTTGTCCAATTATTATTAATAATAATAATAATAATAATAATAATAATAATAATAATAATAATAATAATAATAATAATAATAATAATATCACATTTGCAGGATTGTTGTTAGTTTTTTTTAACTAAAAAACAACTGATAAAGCAACATGGACGTTTCTAACTTCCCCAAAATATTTATCAACTTCAAACAATGAATCCAAATAAGTTTAAAAGTTCCTCAAGGCAACATAAAAGTTGACTTTTGCTCATTTTATAAATGTAGATCTAAATACTCAAGTGTTTCATATCAGCAACACTTTGTAAGAAAATCAACATGAACTGTTTTTAGTCCATGAGGTTTCATGTTAAAAGTCATCCTGGGAGTCACTAGAGGAGCTGATGATAACAGTGACTCTGCTTTTTCTCTGGATAATAAAGAACCACAGTGATGACTCAGTGACCTCCACCGTCACTAATGAAGTAGATCTGGATCAACTCTGCATGTGTTTGACGTGTCAGCAAGTTTAAATGTTACACAGATAGTTAGTAATCAGTGCTTTTATAGACTAGGCTGTGTTAGCTTTGTGGGATCTGACATCTATTTATTTCACTTTATCCTGTGACAGCACGTATCGAGGGTGGCAGTAAACTCTACTGACTGAACCCCATAGAGTCGGGGTGTCAAACTCATTTTAGTTCAGGGGACAAACACAGAGCAGTTTCTCTTGAATGGGCCACAGATTTTATGTGGAAAATCACTTATTTATAAGTAATTCATTATTGTGCTCTAGTTTGAACTTCCACATATGAATGAATTATAAAATATGTACGGCACGGATAATATTAAAGCAATAAGTAACATATATCAGTCCCTGTAGGAGCTTCATTTTCAAATTATTTGATTTTGTGACCAATTTTTATGTAATTTGGCCACATTTTGTGGAACAATTTGAGGAAAATTGCAGGATTTTGAAAAAAAAAATAGTTATTTTAATGATTTGAGATTAAAAATAACTTCCATCATGTGATGTAAGCATGGGGAAAATGTGCATATTAAATTCACTGAAATAAATGAACTTTTCTTTGATTTTCCAATTGTTTGAGTTTCACCTGTAAATGGAATTGATTTAGCTTCAATCATGACAGAGGATGTACAGTATGTTAAACATTTTATCCAATCAACTCCACGTAAACCTCCAATACTAAACGTTAACAGGAAAACAAGGTCAGCTGTCACCACGTGTGTCCAACTCAAGGCCCGTGGGCCAAATCCAACTCTTTAGGATCACATTTGGGCCACAGGAGAAAGTAAACGATGTCAGAGAAACAATTATCTTTGTCCCTCCAAATTCACAAATTTAACAAAACTAAACAATATTTGCAGGGGCTTTCATTTTTCTCATGCCTATATCACACAACTGCAGTTGTTTCTTTTTATTTGTTTTTTGTTTTTATTTTCTTTTACCACAAATTGTGAAAAGAACTCTCAATGTTTCTGAAATCCTGCAATTTCACACAAAACTCCTCTAAATTACACAAAAAATGGTCACAAAAATGAAGGATTTTTGAAGTGAACTCCGTCATTTATTGCTTGGATATGTTCATATAAGTGCAAATTAGGGACCAATAATGTTAAAATTACTCTAAAATTGGTGTGTAATTGGCCTCGAATGAGAGAGTTTGACAGCTTTGTCTAAAATAAAACCTTCAGACATAATATACCTCAGTAATCCGTGTGTGAAAAACATTACTTTGAGTATTTTAGTTCTGCGTCCTTCTGTGTATGAAATTATTTTATTTTTTTATGGTTTAAAACTAGATAATAATAAAGATGCAAGAGGAGGATCACTAATTCCATGCTTGACAACATCCTGCAAGGTTTGGAGTTTGTGTCATCAGTAACAGGTCGGTCACCATCCAGGGAGAGATGGGGGAGGGGAAGCTCCACACGTCGTCCAATCAGGAGACCTCGTGCAGTGAAACACAGACAAGAGAGAAGGAAAGACGCCACGACGAGACAAGACGAGACGAGACAAGACGAGAGGCTCTTTCCAACGGATCAGGTTTCACCCTCGACTTGTCGCCTGGTGCTAAATAAATGCTGCTGACATGTTGTCGTGTGAGACGCCAAACTCTGCGTCTGCAAAGGTCGCACAAGCAGTGCAACAGTTTATCAACACTTCCTGTTCTGACCTCTGTTGATGCACATCTGGAGTTGTTCCTCTGCACTCAGGAAAGAAACATCTGCATCTGAAACCAGGGTCTAAATAAGAAGCTGAGGGTCGGACCACCTGTTTTATTCACTTTTAAAGGGATTCTCCACTGTTTTTACAAACAACCTTTGATTATTGATTATTATGCACCATATTCATTTAATTAACTTTTTAAAAATGGGAGTGAAGCATTCAGCCTGATTTTAGATTATTCAGTAACTTTTTAGATCATTTAAAAGCTTTTTTAGTCAAAATGATTTGGATCTAAAAAACCAGGAAAAGTTAAAGATGCTAATATGAAACTCTTGTTTACCAAAAGAGAATAAAAACAGAAAAAAATCTTGTGACTGCAAGGGGCGACATTTCTAACTCTGTGGTTTTGTAGTAGACAATGAAGCAGAGAAGAAGAGCTCTCCAAAGGGACCTTTACTCTCCCTAAAAAACTGTGCTGACATTCTCAGCCACCAGAGTTAGCGGATAAAGTCCTTTTGGGTGGGAGTCCTTCATCAGTAGGTGATTACCCGCTAACTTCCGCTACCAGAGTGTGTCCCTTAGGAGAGCTCTTCTTCTCTGCTTCATTGTCTACTACAAAACCACAGAGTTAGAACTGTCGCCCCCGCGGTCACAGATTTTCTCTGGTCACAAATGCTTTTATCATCTTTCTGTAAACAAAAGAGGTTTACATGAGCATATTTAAATTAAAATGTATTTCATTTGGGGAAATTCTGGGGAATGATTTGTGGAAAATTGCAGGATACAAATTTTTTTTTGAGTATTTACAACAATTTGAAGTACAAAAAAAATATGACTGCCATCATGTGAAACAAGCATGGGAAAGTGTGAACCCTGGAAAAAATGTGCCATTTCATTGAATTTGTATATTTGGACGGACTGAGATATCTACATCTGCATTAGTTGGTGATTTACACAATGAGTAATGTTTTCACTGTAATTTTTTTTCTTTCTCCTGTGGGGCCGAATTGTGAGCTTTAAAGGGCCAGATTTGAGGCCCCAGGCCTTGAGTTTGACACTCATGATGTTATTTTGACAGAAAAAGCTGCTAAATGATCTATAAATCAGGCTGAATGTTTGACTCCAACAGAAAACAATGGGATGTTTACAGGCAGTGGGGCCTTGTGACATCATCAATCATGTGATTTCAAGATGGAGGAACACAGGCTCCAAAACTGTAATGTAGTCCCATTTTAAAAAGTTAATAATACAAATATAGTGCATAATAATGCCTTTTGTTAGGCATAGATCTATTAATAAGTACGTTGTGAAGGTTTTAACCCATATTAGTAAAAGTAAAAGTAAAAGTATCTTTTAAAACCCAAAGATCAGCTCAGGTTCATTTAGTTTCTTCTTCTGCAGTCCTACAGACTCTCACTAACTGGCTTCCGTTGCACAAAAGGAATTTATCATTAAAGCAGCGATCAATATCTCTCTCTCTCAGCACGTCTCTGCTGGTGAAGCTCTGAGAGGGAAAGTCAGGTACCAGAGGAGCTAATTAGAGCGTGATGCTAGCCCACATCCAGCTGTGGGAATGGTGCTAATGAGACACACTGTAGCAGTGCTGGACCAACATACACATTCTGTGATTGTAACATGGAAACTTCATGCTCTTTCTAATCTGCTATGCTTGTATTAAATAATTCATGTTTTATCTTAATTCTCTGGAGGGAAGCCCATGTTGGCAGGGAGATGAATCTGTGCCAACCACATGGACACTCACTACAGACAGGATGATGTGTGACACTATGTAAGAACTCCAGCAATGCAGCACACACTCTGTAGGAATGTGAAACACTCCTCAGCTCCACCATCCCATTCACTAACACTTATTACACTCATTTCATGGCTTTTACAAGCAAATCACAGTGATTTAGCTTGTTTTGTGATCAAAGGAATAGTTTTAACAGCGGGAAGAGAAAAGAGCAATATCAGGAAATAATCCATTACACTACGCTTTTGTTGATTAATCTGGTAATTAGCAATTAGCCACGGTAATGGTTTAGCATTCAGGCTGATTGCGCTACAGCCTGTTTAATCCTCATTAGAAACACACACGTTCTACTTTCTGTTCCTTCTCTCCTGGGATCTGACTCGGCTCCACGTCAGGAACGTAAATCTTTTCTTTCTGAGCTGCACACGCTCTAAAAACAACTTATTCCCTGGGTGTGGTTAAATTACAGGGGGTTTTTTTTAACTTAAACTGTAGAAAATCTTAGATCCTTCATGAAAAGGAGTGAGTGAAAACTAAACCAGCTCTTTAAAGGATCCTCTACTGTTTTTATAAATCTGGCCTAAAATCAATTTACTTATTAGAAGATCTATGCCTAACAAAACACATTATTATGCACCAAATTCATTTTAGTCACTTTTAAAAATGGGACTACTTTACTGTTTTATAACCTGTGTTCCTGCATCTTCAAATCACATGATTGATGATGTCACATGGCCCCACTGCCTGTAAACATCCCATTGTTTTCTATTGGAATGAAGCATTCAGCCTGGTTTATAGATCATTTAGGAACATTTTAGATCATTTAGTAGGTTTTTTGAGTCAAAATACCAACTTGTGCTGCTTTTGGAATAATAATCTGCAACAGTTCCAACTTTGTGGTTTTGTAGTAGACAATGAAGCGGAGAAGAAGAGCTCTACTCCTTGCAGAGGCGGCCAGGCCAATTCAGTGCAAAGCTCAGATTCTACGACCTGGTGTCAAACAAAAACACTGCTCGACCAACATTAAATGTAACCCACACCTTTAAAACACGTCCCAGGAGTACAAGGACTAAAAAGACATGCAAAGGATTGTGGGAAATGTTGGATTTTACTGGAAACTACTACACAATGTGCGCTCAAGTAGGTAAGCTCTGAGGACAGCGGACAGTCTGCCAGGAGTCAGCACCACGGATATCTGCCCGAGTATGTTTGAGCTTTAAGGGAACTTTAATCTCCCTTAAACAGAGCGCGGCTGATGCTCTGGTGGCTGAAGTTAACAATTAAATCACAGACTGTTTCTTCAACAGTCCGTCATTCTTTTATTTGCCCCCAAAATCACATTTAATGTGACTTCCTAACACTCCAGTCACTGTCATCCTGCTCTAGGAAAAGAAACGCAAGAAATAACGATAAGAATTCAATTTAAAAAAAACTTCCATGCATCCATCCACAGGACTCCACATCCCACAATGCAATGCAAGAAGCGTTTCCAACAACGTCAATAAAAGTGTTTACAGTGGAAATTAAAACAAAGTTTCCAGTGTCGATTTCAACCTTTTACTTATTTTTTGAGCAAATCATCTTTGATGTATTGATCAATGAGACCTACACTATGTAATTATCTGATATTAAAATAATGTTTAGCTTTAAATAAACTTAATAAATCAAACCTCTTCCATCTTCAACAGGAAAGATATTTACTTTTACTACAGGTATGAGATGCAGATCATTTTGGACTCATGCAAATATTTTGAGCGCAGGCTTTATCAGCTCATCTGGAGGCTTTTAAAGGGAGTAAAGAATCGTTCCCAGATGTAAAACCAATGATGGAATGTAAAAGAAGAAACAACGGAAGCAATAATACTGATTGTTTTCCTTTAGGGATTGATAGAAATCAGTGTTTGATGGATGGATGGATGGATGGATGGATGGATGGATGGATGAAGCAGTTGCGTGCTGGTTGTACTCCCAGCAGGTGGGATGTCGTCTAAGTAGTAAAACAAATGTCTTTAACATCCACCCTCATTCTTCACTCTATGAATGAACACAAAACATACACTTGACTTTATGTATGCAAACAATCCAGATCATTCTCGACAGGTGCTGCTCCCATAACCCTCCCATAACTTTCCCATATTGTGCTCAACCCTGGGAACCAACGTCTACATGGTCCTCCACGTGCACAGAGAGCCTCGTCAGATGTTTACAGAACACATGAGGAATTCAACTTATTTCATCTATTTATTATGAATTTAAATAAGACAACTATTACATTAAAGTTCTGATTTTTGGATGCATTTTCCTTGTGTCTTGACACATTAAAAATTAAAGACAAATATCGAATTAAAATTAAATTAAATTAGGAGACAGTTGGTACAAAAATCCTCATCATCTTTTATTTATTTAACAGGGTAATTGTTGCAAACTCAGACAGTTAAACCTCTGAGTGTAGGTCACAATAATAAAAAAAATAATAATAAAAATAAAAAATCTCAATGAAATGTTTGACATTTGGTGAGATAAGTGAGGAATCAACATAAATGAGTCAAATTTTAAAAAAAATTGGTCAATTACAAAACAACATATGATTGTTTTTAACTTAACTGAAAAATCAATATATTGATCCAGCTGGATCTAAACCTGGAAAATTCTCACAAATTATCCCACAGAATTCTGGCAAATTTTCAGAAAATTAGTTGCAAAATCAAGAAATTTTGACCAATTGCTTAATGTTCAGGATTTTGTTTCATTTTGGGCTTTTTCCTTCACAAAAACATAACTTGTGGTCAAACTGGGTCATATGTGGCTGTTGAAGAGTTCACAGTGATATGACACTCGTCGTGTTCAGGTGTTTCTCGTGGAAAGCCAAAATATTAAATGGCCCATGTTAAACTAAATGAACTTTTCTCTACTTTAAACATCATAAAGTGTTATTAAGGCTTCATACACACGTCATAAGCGTTTTTTTTCATTGATTCCATCAATCATTAGTCAGAGGGTGATTTACTCCTTTCTTACTACAGGGTGAGCCCAAACACCTCGCTACAATGACGCGTTCCCACTTTGATGACTGAGCTGGAGAAGCCACGCCTCCAGGAAGCTCTCTGCTGTGATTGACATGTAAACCGACACGACCACAAAGGTGAGAATTTCAGCGTCCTTCACACAGTGCTATGTATGTATTTTCTACAGTCTATGTATGTACAGGTGAACGCCCCGCCCCCACACTCTGTCTCATGTTTATAAAGCAGCATGAGCTCAGCTACAGAGTGGGTGGGAGGAGGGCGGGCCGTCCTCTGGCCCTATGTCACCGTGCGGGTAGGAGGAAGTCAATGTCCCTCTATAGACACGCCCACTCGTGAATATGCATTAGTAGGACGTAAATCAGCCTGTTTGTGTAGAGTTGGTCAGAAAGTGACTTTTCAGAGGCTAAAACTCTGGAAAACAGGCGAGTTTGGGAAAATAAACCTCAAATACTATGTTTTTGGGGTTCTTAGAACAAATGGTGAAAAATAGCATGATATAGAACCTTTAATATCTGCCATTGTTGGTAAAAACTGCAGAAATGCAGCAACAATTTAAAAAGAAACTGTTCGTTGTCATCTCCAGCAGCTTTAAACTGCTTTATATAATGTCTTTAGCACAAAGTCATGCACCACCTATGTAAATGTTTACATCAGCTAATGCTACAGCTAATGTCGTGTGCTGGGGAAGCGCTGTAGCTACATTATGATGATCGTGACCTCTGGGTCTCGTTTTTGGACGAGGCTCCATTAAAGCTGCTCCTCTGTCCCAGGAGCTGCTGAAAGGAGGCCCGAGGCAGTAAAAAAATGAGGACCAGGGGTCGTATCCGTCCAGCAGCGTGACCAACACGGCCCCCAAACTAATGCTACCTACCCTCAGAATAAATAACGGGGTGTAAGTGAGCTGCGTGGCCCCCACAGCTTCTGGAGACACTATTTTACATCCTGACACCACGCTCTACACGAGCTGTAATAAACCTCTAACCACTGCTTGTTCAATGGATCACAGAAGTATGGGAACACTTTGGTTTTATTGGCTTTGCTGCTTAGCATCACTATCAGGTTACTCCTCATTACAGAGGAAGATGACAAAGAACTGGAGACGTTTAGAGGCTGTCAGCGACTGAACTGATTTAAAACTCAATAAACATGTTTGAGATGTCTGAGACTAATGCTGCCTCTGATCAACAAAATCAATAATAATTCAATGAGACGAGTAGTATTAGCGCATGTCTCATGTCCAGAGGGTTTGAACAGGAAGGATACCTGGAGTAAAACTTTGGTTTTGTATCTAAAATTCTGGAGGAAATTAAACGATGCACAGATGGAGAATTATTAGAAATATTAGTTGTGCAGAGAAAAAGAGTCAAAGCTTGTTAATTAGCCTGTACTAAGGCTAAGCTAACTGTTAGCTTAGCTGTCCTCATGCCTACTCTAGAGCAAGGGTTCTCAACCTTGGGGTCACGAGACACTGGGAGGGGGGTCGCCAGATGCCTTCAAGAAACTAAGAATATTTTTTGAACAATTTGAGCCCATTTTTGCTTTTTTTTTAACCCTTTTTCTGCATCTACACCAAACTTACCATATTTTAGCCTGTTTTCATCACTTTTTCTTGACATATTTTTGCTCCTTTTAATGTATTTTGATACATTATTCCCATTTTTGACACTTCTCCATCAAATTTCAATGCCATTTCTGCACATTATTTTCACTTTCCACCTAATGTCACTAATGCTGACCCATTATTGTCACTTTTAACCTCTTTTCACCATATTTGATGCTTATTTTTTTGCCAATTTAACCACATTCATGATTTATCATGCCCATTATTGGCCAATTTAAACTTATTGTCCCTACATTTTAAACTCATCCCCTCATTTCTGCCACTTTTAAGCCAATAATAACACTTTGAACCCTTTTTACTACATTTTTGTCCAATCTAATTTGCAAATTTCAACCAATTTCTGTGTTTTTTTTAAATCACATTTCATCACATTTTCCACCATTTTTGGTCACATTAAACCCATTTTATTTCTGATTAAATCAAGGATTTACATCTTTAAGATGACTATACACTATGGGCCAAATAATAACAAGCTTCCTGAATAACAGTGAATATTATTCGGATAAATACATAAATAAATAAATGTGGTTATTAAGTATGTATGGACATGAAGCACTGCTGTATCAAAATAAAAAAGCATAAATGCACCTTTATTCTGAAGTGCAAAAGCTAAATGCATGTAAAAACCTGCAAAAATGTACTTTAAAAAAAAAAAAAAAAATCAAGTAAATCTGCACATTTTCTGTTTATTGGTAATAAATTGAACACTTTTCATGTTAAATGCAAGACAGTTCATTTCTACGACAAAGATCTTAATGATTTAAGTTGAAACATTAACAAAATAGATTTATAAACGGTAGTAAATTGTCTTTAATTGAGGTGAGAATTGAAACATTCTTTCTCTTCTTTAACATGTCTGTGGATACAAACTATGTCCCAGAGTTTTAAAATACCTGCTTTTAAGAACAAATAATCAGTATGAGCAGGGTTTAATAAAAGAATAAGCACAGATATAACATAAAACACAATATTAATATCCATATCCATATTCATTACAGTATGTCCATATTTTGACACCTGATACATATTGTTTTTAAAGCCTGAATATTAAAGGAGCAGAGGATAGAACTATGGTGGTAGATGTTGAAACAGATGTGTTAGGGAGCACAAAGGTGCTGCTATTTCTGACTTCTATTAAATTCACACATGCACAGTGAATATTCTCTATATATGGTTTAGTGTTACAGTGAAACCTGCTGTGTATTATTAACCAGTGTGGTATGTTTGCTGCTCTGTGCTGCAGCAATGCTTTCAAAATGTTCACGTCTTTTTTTAAAGTTTAAAACACTGTTTTAAATTCAAACAGTGTGAGGAGCAGCTCCACGGTGTGTCGTCGTACATGTTGGTGAGAAGGAAAGAAAGAAAGAAAGAAAGAAAGAAAGAAAGAAAGAAAGAAAGAAAGAAAGAAAGTGTGCTGCGTTTCCTCGCTGCTGCTTTAAAACCAGCACCATTAAACAACTGTGTTCATCATTTTTTATGAGGGTCAAGTGGTCGAGGCTGTGAGCAGGAGGAAGTAGCTAATGACTCCATGTTGACTCAGACACACACACACACACACACACACACACACACACACACACACACACACACACACACACACACACACACACACACACACACACACACACACACACACACACACACACACACACACACACACACACACACACACACACACACAGGTTTCATTCATAACCTTCAAACAACACAACAGCAGGAATATTTATGGTATATTTACTGACTGATAATATCTGCTCTATCTCATCCATCTCTGATCAATCATTCCACACAAACACGACTCCAAACAAACACAGAGCGTTTAAAGTATAAACTCACACACTTACATAGTTTTGACACATTTCCACATTCATGCATAAGTTTAAGGATCTGTTCACAACGATGAATCTAGAACATTTAAAAAAAAAAAAAAAAAAACTAGTGATGATTCTTCAACACTTTTGACACAAGAAGCAACATTTTTCCAGTTTAAATGTAAGTTGGTAATTGACTGAATCAATGAAAACAATAAATGATCTTAAACAACAAAGTAGTGTTTATTATTTACATCAAACATAATGTGTAATATGAATAAAGAATATTATGATGAAGCACAAATGTAAATGTAACTAAACTCATGCTTTTCTGGATTTCTTGGGTTGTTGTATTAAAATTTTAAAAAAAAAAAACCATAACTTAAAACTGTATTTTTATTCAAACTAAAATTAATGCCAACAAAGCACAGCAACAACTTTTCCTCCTGGTTCTCCTGTTTCTTGTGTTGTGGGCTGTGCATCAGTTTTATGGGAATACCATAATAACGTAAACTCTGTTTGGAGTGAGGAAAAGAAAAGTGATTAAAGTCCCAGCACTAGTTGAAACGCTTTACGATTCTCTAGGGAAAAGAAGTTCTTCTTCTTCTCCATCTTTTATTGGTCAAAGCGAGCGTGTAACAGCTTTCTTTACTTCCAACATCGGAGCAGCAACAAATTGTGGTGTTTGTGGGAAAGTATCGTACACTACGAGTCTGTGTCGTCTGTGACTGATTATTGTTACGTTTTGGTAAAAGGTGGAAAGATTAGATCAGAATAAACTTATTCTTACTCTTTTTGGAGCTTGTGTTACTTCAGAGGTTTGTTGTAATAATCATATACATTATTTTTCTGTGCGCTTGGAATAAATTCATTCATTTATTCATGTATTTATTTTCCTCAGAGATGAGCAATTTCTATCACAGCAGGGCCACAGAAATAGGATTGTTTGATCCGACGGTCTCAGATAACGACCAATCCACTAACACAGGGTTTGTGTGTGTGTGTTGTCATTATGTGAGTATATGTGTGTTTCAGAAGTCATTTTGTCTATTATGTTGTCATGTTATTTGTTTTCCTGTCATTTTTGTCAATTTTTGTTCGTTTTTTTTTATTTTGTGTAATTGTGTTGTCATTTTTATTTTTTTGGAGTCATTCATGTGTATTTTTTGGAGTAATTTTTGTTAGTTTTTGTGTATTTTTTTTATGAGTAATAGGTCATTTTGTGTATTTGTGTTTTCATATTTGGTTTTGTGGAGTCATTGATGTCTATATTTTGGTGTCAATTTGTCTGTTTTTCTGCTATTTCTGCATCATCTTGTGTGAACTGTGTAAATTTGTGCATTTTTCTGTGTTTTGATCTGTTTTTTTTATTCATTTTGTGTATTTTTGATTTTGTTCTGTGTTTTTTTTTTCTTTATTCTGTATATTGTTGTCATTTTGTGTATTTTTATTGTTTTTTATAAGTAATAAGTCATTTTATGTATTTGTGTAGTCATTTTTAGTTTTGTGGAGTCATTGATGTGCATTTTTTGGCATCATTTTATGTGATTTTCTGTTATTTCTGTATCATCTTGTGTGAATTGTGTAGATATGTACATTCTTCTGTGATTTTGTTTGTTTTTTTCATTTATTTTGTGTATTTTTGCTGTTGTTCTGTGTATTTTTTTCATCACTTTGTGTATTTTTGGAGTCAGTTTGTGTGTTTACTTTGGTGGCCACACAATACTAGATGGAGGGCTGCCCACCTGTGTTCCCTAATACAGCGTTTATACTAACGTGTTTCCCAGTGAAACCACAACCACTACAATGAGGTTTCAAGAACATAAACCTCTTCAATAAGACGTCAGAATGGAGCTGCATGAAACATTTGACTTTCCATTTCTATGTTCCTGATGTTCTGAACAGGGTGTGGGTCTGTGCAGTGTCACACAGGTGTGACGTTGTCATGTGTCAAAGGAAGAGGAAACGTTGGTTCTGATCCACAGCAGACTGGTTTATAAAGGAGGAACTGGTGAGTATTATTAGAACCACACAGAGTCTGAATGACGCCGTCACAGGATAGAGGTCACCTTCCTGATCAGACCCAGTTACAGGTCAAACCACAGCTTCCTACAGAGTCGACCCTTTAGAGGAACTAAATATGCTGCTCAGCTACTTCCCTCTGCTCTCACTGGACTAAACAAGATAAAAGTGAACAAAGGCTGATCAGCTACTGTTTGTGTTTAAAAACCTAATCCCTTAAAGGTCTATTTTTCACCATCATCTCCATTTGTTCAAAGAATCCCGAGGTTTACTTTCCCAAACTCGCCTGTTTTCCAGAGTTTTAGCCTCTGAAAAGTCACTTTCTGACCAACTCTACACAAACAGGCTGATTTACATCCAACTTATGCATAATCATGAGTGGGCGTGTCTATAGACGGGTCACTGACTTCCTCCTCCCCGCACGGTGACATAGGGCCAGAGGACGGCCCGCCCTCCTCCCACCCACTAAGTAGCTGAGCTCATGCTGCTTTATAAACATGAGACAGAGAGTGGGGGCGGGGCGTTCACCTGTACATACATAGACTGTCAAAAATACATACATAGCACTGTGCGAATGATGCTGAAATGCTCACCTATGTGGGCGTGTCTGTTTACATGTCAAACACGACAGAGAGCTTCCTGGAGGCGTGGCTTGTCCAGCTCAGTGCCGCGTCAAATTTGTCATCAAAGTGGGAACGTGTCATCAAATTGTAGTGAGGTGTTTGTGTTCACCCTGTAGTAAGAAAGGAGTAAATCACCCTCTGACTAATGATTGATGGAATCAATGAAAAAACACTTTGATCATGTTTATGAAGCCCTAATAAAACTTTATCATGTTTAATTCACAGAAATGTTAATATAGTTTAACATGGACCCTTTAAGTTTCAGCCCAGTTTCAGAGTTTGAGAAACTGTCACAAAAATGATTTTATGTCATTTTTCGTCTACGGCAACATGATTTTGTCATAAGTTTCGTGCTGCAAAGACCAACTTTTTTTCATGAAAAACAATGATGAAATCGTGGTGACACCCACTCCTTTTTGTGTGTTTCACGTTTGGCTGTGAGATTGTGTCATAAATGACGATGTGTGTCCCAGACTGGTTTTGACTGACGTGCATCTAAGCTGGAAATGTAAAAAAAAAATGCCTTGATTATGGGCGGGGCTCCTGTAGCAGTGAAGACACGCCCAGTCTATACGATAAATGTCTCTATGCTATGCTAACTTTAGCTACGCCAGTGTTTTATCAACCTTAGGGTCATGACCCCATGTGGGGTTGCCTGGAATTTAAATAGGGTCACCTGAAATGTCTTATTAATTAACTGAATTAATTACTGAATAAAAATGTATTTTTGAATTTTTTAAGTTGTTATTCTTTTTCAAATTAAAACACAACACACAATTTCAAACAACTGTATTAAATATACTTCTGCTTTCTGAAATACAAATAAGTTGAAATAAAATGCAGTATAAAGATAAGAAGAAAGAGGAAACAAAATAAATTAATAAATAAAATACAGTTTGAAAATATCTTTGGTCACTTTGGCTACAATGTATTTGTAACACAGTACAACAAACATGATTAAAAACTAATTATTTAATTATTCTTTGGGGTCGCAAGAAATTTGGGATACAAAAATGGGGTCACGACCTAAAAAGGTTGGGAAACACTAAGCTACTCAATACTCATTAAAGGCTCTATTCTACCATGTGCAGCAGCGCTGCTGTTTCTGTGTGTGTGCTATTCTCCCCCTGAACATAAGTCAGTCACTGCGTGCCTTCACCCCAGTTACGCACTGTGGGTGGAGCAGCCCTGAAATGTGGGCGTTCCCATTCAAATCTGGCTTTAGGCAAATTCTCCGGTGTGTGTTTGTTCTTTTCCTCTTACACGCTTCTAACCCTGGAATAAGTGCATAAGATAACGCTGTCACAGGGGTGGGAGGAGTCACACAAGCACGCCAAAGGATTGACCATCAGCGTTACTATTATGTTCATATTTAGGTGCGTGGGCGTGTGCTGCAGCTCGTTTCAAACTCTGACAGATTAAACTATTCTGACACTACGTATAACGTAAAGCCACAGTTTGGTGGTGGTGGTGGTGGTGGTGGTGGTGGTGGTGGTGGTGATGGTGATGGTGATGGTGATGGTGATGGTGATGGTGATGGTGGTGATGGTGGTGATGATGGTGATGGTGGTGGTGATGGTGGTGGTGGTGGTGATGGTGATGGTGATGGTGATGGTGGTGGTGGTGGTGATGGTGATGGTGATGGTGATGGTGATGGTGGTGGTGGTGGTGATGATGGTGATGGTGGTGATGGTGATGGTGATGGTGATGGTGATGGTGGTGGTGATGGTGGTGATGATGGTGATGGTGGTGGTGATGGTGGTGGTGGTGGTGGTGGTGATGGTGGTGGTGATGATGGTGATGGTGGTGATGGTGATGGTGATGGTGGTGGTGATGGTGGTGATGATGGTGATGGTGGTGGTGATGGTGGTGGTGGTGGTGATGGTGATGGTGATGGTGATGGTGATGGTGGTGGTGGTGGTGATGATGGTGATGGTGGTGATGGTGGTGATGGTGATGGTGGTGGTGGTGGTGGTGGTGGTGGTGGTGGTGGTGGTGGTGGTGGGGGTGGTGGTGGTGGTGGTGATGGTGGTGGTGGTGGTGGTGGTGGTGGTGATGGTGGTGGTGATGGTGGTGGTGGTGGTGGTGGTGATGGTGATGGTGATGGTGATGGTGGTGGTGATGGTGATGGTGATGGTGATGGTGGTGGTGATGGTGATGGTGATGGTGGTGGTGGTGGGTGGTGGTGCTGGTGGTGGTGGTGGTGGTGGTGGTGGTGGTGGTGCTGGTGCTGGTGTGGTGGTGGTGGTGGTGGGGGTGGTGGTGGGGTGTGGGTGGTGGTGGTGGGGGTGGGGTGGGTGGTGGGGGTGGTGGTGGGGGGGGTGGTGGTGGTGGTGGTGGTGGTGTGCTGATCAAGGAGAACACTTTAGTTTAGGAAACACCTTTTAACCATTAATTAGTTGCTAATTATTATTATTAACATATTGTCTCTTAATTATTCATCTGTAAGTACTTATTAATGCCTTATTCTTATTAATACCTTATTATACACTTAATGGCAGTCTCACAGTCCAAACAGGGTTAAGGTTAGTATCAGGATTAGGATTCGGGTTAACTTTAAACCTAGCCCTAACCCTAGCATGTTGAGCTCATAATTCATATACAACAACTTCTTTACTTACTACTAATAATCTATAATTCTGAGGTTATTTAGGAAAAACTCTTAGTTAATGGCTTACTGGCTGTATAATAAGGCCATGCAGAATAAGGCATTAATATGTACTTAATAATAACTAATTAAGAGTCAATATGTTACTAATTTGCATAATAATAAGCAACTAAGTAATGGTTACTAGTTGTTCCCTAAACTAAAGTGTTACTAAGATTTTAACTGTGACTCGGACAGAAGAATCCTCAGTCACACTGCAATAATCTGATCAATAATCTGACCAATAATTTGGTCAGTAATCTGATCAATGATCTGATTAAATCAACCTGTTATATTGTTTATCAATAAAGGTGTTTCAAATTAAAAGTGAACTTTATCATTTTCACGGATTTCAATGACATTTACAAGCGCTGGGAAAACTCCATGTTCCGTGATTTCTAGACAGCCCATAAAATGACGTCACCGTCTCCTTTCCTTCAGCCCGCCTTCATTCACGCATACGCGCTTTTTGTCTCCTTACGCACAGTGGGCGTGTCAGCAGCCTGGACCGGAGAATACGCGTAGGAGAGAAGTGCGTAACTGCAGGCGCGTAAAAAAGCGCTTAAGTCTAGAGGGAGAATAGAACCCTAAATGTCCCTTTATCTCCCTTTATCTCCCTTTATCTCCCTACTCATGGTTCTCTCAGTCCAAACTACTCATCACAGATTGTAGAGTCAACAGGTGATGGTTTTTATAGAAGGGGCGGAGCCAACAGTGCTGGTTTGTGACATAAGAAGCCACCAAAAAGTCATTGGCCTGGTTTGAACCCATAGATTGAAGTCCCGCTAACATTTCTGACAACAACACATGACTAATTTAAATTGACTAAAATGTCAATAAACACAACTTCCATTCTGTCCAACAAACAGTATCAGGTCCAGATCAACCAACCAGAATGTCCTGCTACTGAGATGGAACCAGTGGAGGAGACGTAATGTGTTCCTCAGTGTCAGCGACGGCTCATTTAGCTTCCGTCAGATGACGACCTTCCCTCTGGTGACGGTGTCCGTTCTGTAGCTGCTGATGATGGAGCACACAGTGGGAGAAAAAGATGTGAGTGAATGAAGATGAATTAGTGTTTGTTCAGTGTGTATAGTGTGTGTCTTTGTGCAGGAGTGAAGGTCCTGAGCAGAGGTCACATCACTGACAGACACACAGGTGTGGCAAAGAGAGATAAATGTACCTGACCTCAGCGGGTCGTCAGACTGTGTAAGATAAGCTACGCTAACAATGGAAGCAAGAACTACTAAATATCCATCTGTAAAAAGGATCGGGAACAGGTTCATAATCCATCATTAGTTGGGTGGAGCAACCGGTATAAATCAGATACGAGCAACACGGGAGGCCGAAAGACCCATTTAGTCCAGCTCTCAAAGTAAACGCACAAAATGACTCCAAAATTACACAAAGTGAGTCTAAAAAACATACAAAATGACCAAAAAATTAACAAAATCACAAAAAAACACAACAAAAATAACAAAAATGATTCCGAAATTATTCAATATGACGACAAAGAAATAAAAGGAAAATAAACTAAACAACAAAATACACAAAATGAGAACAGAAGTAAGAGAATGACAAAAAAATATGCAAAATGACAACACAAAAGACAATTAAAATAATTCTTAAAAACATACAAGATGACTATCAGAAAAATATAGTAACAACAAAATGAAAACAGAGACAAAAAAAAATTCACAAAATGACACTAAAAATACACTAAATGATGACTAAAATCATCAAAATGACTCCAAAAACATTAAATATGACAAAAAAAAATTACGGAAAAATAAAAAGAAGAACAGAAATACACAAAAAATACTAAAATAAATAAAATAAAGCAACAGCAAAAACACACAAATAAAATACAAAACTAAAACAGAAATACATACAATGACTCCAAAATTACACAAATTGAACTATAATCATCAAAAATTACTCCAAAAACATAAAAAAATTACAAAACGAAATTACAGAAAAATAAATAAAAGAACAGAAATACACAAAATGAGAATGTATGTACGAGAATGACCAAAATTATGCAGAACGACAACAAAAATACACAAAATTAACAAAGGACAGCTAAAATAATTTAAAAAAAATCCAAAAACATTATTTATGACAAGACAGAAATAAGAAAAAATAAACAAAAAACCATATAAGACAACAAAAAAATCTAAATTATTAAAAAAACAAAAAAAAAACATAGCTGACTGCGAGAATAATAAATAAAACAACAACGTACACAACATGAGAATAGAAGTGCCAGAAAACAGAAAATTGTGCAAAATGACCACAAAAATACAGAAAATGACAAAAAAAAAAAATCACACAAAAATCTGTTTTCTTAAGTGTTAAATGGTTGGTCTTTAAATGTATAAATAATGACATGAATGTTGATAATGCAACCCTAAGTGAATCAAGTCTGTGATGTAAATTAATGCTGTGGTCAGCAGTTATTCAAATATAAATTGCTTGAGTTTTCTCAAAATTTTTTTTTTATTTGATTTTGTTTTTGGTATGAAAATTTACCAAAATGTAAAAAATGATGTGTATGTTATTTATGTTCTCTGTGCCTGGAGTTATTTCAGCATCTAAAACAATATCTATAGAATCATCATAAATAACTCAAGTCTGTTTTTTCATTCTCTATACAAACTCTAATGCTTTTTTAAATATAATTCTTCAATATTTTGCATTAAAAAATTTAAATACGGTTTATGGTCAAACAATTTTCTATAAATTAAAAATCTCTGTGGATGCTTTTAATGGAGCAAAAATTGTGGGAGAGATGGAGAAAAAAAAAACAGTGATGATTTTGTAATTTCCAATTAATTTAAATGTACAGAAGTTTATTCAGTGAAAGTTGCAAATCTGTCGCACATTTGGTTGATTTATTGTGAATTATCAAAATGTTGAACTATAGAGATTTAGTGTAGAGCCCCCGTTAGGATTATTAGACTGTTTATGAAAAAGAAATGGTGATGTTTTCTCATAGGAATTCCTAGAAAGAAAGAAAGGAAGTAAAAAAGAAAGAGAAACAAACAAAAAAGAAAGAAAGAAAAAAATTAAACATACAAAGAAACCAAATAAATAAAATAAAGAAAGAAGGAGAAAAAACAAAACATGCATACAAAGAGAAAGAAAGAAAGAAAGAAAGAAAGAAAGAAAGAAAGAAAGAAAGAAAGAAAGAAAGAAAGAAAGAAAGAAAGAAAGAAAGAAAAACAAGGGGGTTTCCAGTGTAATTTTTCATGCAGAAATATTGACAGGTGGTTATGACTCAAAGATGAATTATACATTTTTCCAGTCAGATGTTGTAAAGTCAGACCTGAACTTAAACTTGTGAGTTTTGAGACATTTCACTTGTTTTGAATTAATTTATTTCTGTTAATAAAAACACTAATACACTTTTTATTCATTAATATGTGATATCACGAGTCTGTAGAGGACGATTAGAGGTCATCATCTACAAATCAAGTGTCAGATTTCTCCTCATATTTCCATAGACGGACAGTAATGTGTTGTCATTTTTCTTAAATTCAGTTAACTTAAGTTCAGCTTTGATTATCACACGGTAAAGTTGTATTTTCTGGCGTACTCACTGACAGTTCTTTAACTGTAGATCAATCTTCACTAAAGACTGGAATTATTTCAACTTGATCAATAACTAATCATTTTATTTCTTATTGAAAACCATGAATAAAATGACTGTATTTGGAACTTTAAGGAATGAACAAATAGACGAGCTGTCACAATGTCAGTTTCTCCATTAAAATGTCTCCATGCAATGAGGGACGAACATCTGGGAACCACATGTGGACCAGAGCCAGGCTGGATTAACTCCACTGTCTGTCAATCATTTAAAGAACCTGGACAACCTGATGATGTGAGATTTATCCACACTTTCTGTTTCTGGATGACGTCACTAAGGCTAAGGCTAAGGACATGATTGTTAGCACACGTTCAATACATCACTGTACGTACAGTAAGTGTAGTAAGTTATTGGGTCTCAGTGGAGCTGCATTAAGTAAGTGTTCATTTCTCACAAATTCTACTGAACGAGGAACTCTGATCGTCGGAAATGGATAAAAAAAAAGAATTCACATCTTAAAATGGTTTAAAAAGCAATCTGAACTTTTGTTTTTTGTTTATTTAAAATAAGGCTTAATATGACACGTTAATACCTCACATGCATGATTTGGGACAATATCACACAGTAATACGGTAATTATTCATAAGTTGTTTTTATTTTTGTGTGGACGGAACATTTCAACCATTTTTCAAAAAGATACATTTCAGGTGACTAGAATATTGCAAAATTACAAAAATAAAGACAGACTTTATAGATGTGGCTCAAGTTAAAAAAAAGATTGTGCAAACCATGTTTATGTTCAACACTGTGTGCACAACGCACTAAACAAACTATAGGACTCACACAGAGTCTCACACTTTAAAGGAAACACAATCAATCTTTTTCTCTGACCTAATAAAAGAAAATGACTGCAATCATTTAGTGACGGTCCCTAAGAAAACATGTGCTGCTCATAGCCACTTCTCTGTGTGTGTGTGTGTGTGTGTGTGTGTGTAAGATGTATTTCTTAATAATCTCCACAGTGGGATGAATAGAAATACGCCAGAATTCAACATTTCAACTATGGAATGCACAATAATTTGCCGTTAAACATCACATGTGATGAACTGTAAAGCTATTTTTTGTTTTTAAAGTGCCTTCAGTCAGAAGGCATTAACCTAGCATTAGTCTAGCATTAACATTAGCCTAACGTTAGCAATAGCATTAGAATAGCATTAGAATAGCATTAGCCTAGCATTAACATTAACATAGCATTAGCATTAGCTTAACAATAGTATTAGCCTAGCGTTAGCAATATATGATGTCTTCCACTGTTTTGTATACATTTCCCACTGAAAGACAAGATTCTGAAAAACATTAAATGTGGACAAAAATGGCAACGAGAATATTTGCATTTCCTGAAGAAAATACAAGTGAGGATTCAGCTGCTAGCCCGCGTCACACTGCATTAGCATTAGCCTAACATTAGCATTTTCCTAACGTTAGCATCAGCATTAGCGTTGAAATTAGCATTAGCCTAACATTAACATTAACCTAATAATTGCATTAGCCTAGCATAGCATTAACCTTACATTAGCAATAGCCTATCAATCGCATTAGCCTAGCATTAGCATTAACCTAGCATAAGCATTAGCATAGTGTTAGCAATAGTGTTAGCAATAGTATTAGCCTAGCATTAGCATAGTATTAACATTAGCATAGCATTAGCATTAACCTAGCATTAACATCAGCAATAACATTAACATTAGCATTAGCATTAACATTAGCCTAGCTTTAACATTAGCATTAACATTAGCATAGCATTAGCATTAGCTTAACAATAGTATTAGCCTAGCGTTAGCAATAGATAATGTCTTCCACTGTTTTGTATACATTTCCCACTGAAAGACAGAATCCTTAAAAGCATTAAATGGTAGAAACACGTGATGATGTCATGTATGTGCACACGGTGCAGACGTGTAGTAGAGTAAAGTTACCACAATGAAGACGTGGATGGTACAGGGTTAAATAACATTTTAACTTTGGTTTATCTTTGACAAACTCCCAGAAAACTGCAGGTCTCAGCTCTTTTAAATCAATATTAAAGTCTTTTATATTGAACACTACTTTTAATTAAACAGTCACACTATTTAATTGGATATTATCTTGTTTTATTGATTGATTTTGTTTTAACTTTATTGATTTTTCCTCACTAGCTCTACTGTGATGCTTCTTTGTTTTGTGTAAAGCACTTTGAATTGTCCTGTATATGAAATGTGCTATAGAAATATACTGAACTTGACAATAAAAAGGACTAAAAGTGACTAAAACTATGACTAAAGGGGCGGGGCATGATGTTAAATGAACTAATTTAGTATAATCTGTGTAGTAAATTGAGATATGATTCAAATAAAGTACTTTTAAAAAAACATTGGAACCAAACCAATATGACTAAAATTAGACAAAATTAAATTAAGTGTTTTTTTTTAATTTATTTTCATGATTAATATCTTTTTTAGTATTTTACCTTCAGAGTTTGTCACAGCGTATAAAACCAAATCTTGTTTTTTATCTGCACTTCCTCCACTTTGTGAAAGCACACAGACAGTCAGAGTGATGAGCTCATATAGAGATAGTGACACAGATCATAGTTTAGTTCAATAGACAAACACACGTCAGCTTATTGTCAACCTTCATCATCACACAGTTCTTCCTCTTTCTATCTAAAGTGATTTATTCACCTTTTCTTTCTCTGTTTCAAAGCGTAAACGTGTGTAATCACCTCAGACTGCAATGAGCTCACCAGGAAACATAGATATTCAAACAACTGAAGTTATAGAACATCAATGGGATGATGATGTTTCTGTTGGATTCATCTGCTCTGGAGGTCCTGATGCTGCACTCCCATCATAACAAACACGTCTGTTTGTGGGAATAACGGGAAAATACTAGGACTACTTACAGTATGTCACACCAGGGGCCACAAAGATCTGAAGGTCACGTCACACAGGAAAAAACAAAGAGTTTGTGTGTTTTTGTTTGTCTCTGGACTCATTTTTGTGTATTTTTATTGTGGTTTTACTTACTTTTCTGTTAGTTTTCTAGTTGTCTTGCGCTTTTTTGGAGTAATTTTGTGTATTTCTGTTGTCATTTAGTACATTTCTGTTATTTTTTTGACTGTGTATATTTATCTTATATGTTTTTTTTTGTCTTTTATTTTGTGCATTTCTGTTGCCATTTTGCATATTATTTTTGTGTATATCTACTCTGTCATCTTGTCTGGATATATTTTTGTTTAATTTTCTGTACTTTTGTGGTAATTTTGTGTAATTTATTGTCCTTTTTGATACACTTCTGTTATTTTTGCCGTCCCATTTGTATTTAAAGTAAAATCAATGAGACAGTGATATGTATAAGTACTTCTGATTGCTGTGCATCTGTTTAGCGTCTTAATTTACATGAAGGCCATTTTACCTTCATTTCCTTCTCTTCCTGTAATTTTGCAAACCCATAATTGTCTTTGACAGCAGCTGAAAATTAACAGAATTATCGAAAAATAAATCATGTTCGTTTACATTCCTCCAAAGCAGAGCGGGAACTTTACTCTGAAAAACTCTCCATGTTGAACACTTTGACCTAGAACTGGAACATTTGGTCAAAAATAGAAGAAAGATGTAGAAAAAGTCATTTTGCATATTTTTCCTCTCATTTTGTGTGTGTTTGTTTTGTATTGTTTTGTTTATCTTTTTCTTTTATTTTGTATGTATTGCCATTGTTTTGTTTGTTTATATTGTTATATTTTGTATTTTATTCGATCATTTTGTATATTTTTTTCTCAGTTGTGTGCGCTTGTTATTGTTTTGCTTTTTTGGATTAATTTTCTAGTAATTTTGTTGTTTTCTGGAGTCCATTCGTAGATTTTTACTTTATAAATATTTCCTCTCATTCTGTGTTTGTTCTTGTTTTGTGTTGTTTTGAGGTCTTTTTGTGTGTCTTTGTTGTCTTATTGTATATTTTTCTTTCATTTTGTGTATTTTTGCCTCATTTTGTGGGTTTTGGAGGTAATTTAGTGAATTTTTCAGTTATGTTGTGTATTTAAATTCATTTTGTGTATTTTTTATGGCATTTTGTGTGTTTGAGTAAGTTTTTGTGTTAACCTCGGCAGGGCCGCATGTTGCCCATGAATATTTAACATACATAATTCAATTATAAAAATATTTGAAATATTAAATACAGGAGTATTTTAAACACAGAAACATCTGTTTGTATGTTTAAAAAAAAACTGCTATTCAACTATTTTGAAGTGTCTGCAAGACTATATCATGGTAAAACTGTTGGTAAATTAATATCAATATTTATTTATGTATTGAAAATGCTTTATTAACCTGTTTCAGGATTTAAACATAAAATAAAATGCTACACACACTAGATCAGGGTTCAGTCTCCATCAATCATACAAACACGTATTATTAACAGGTGAGGTAATAATCAGCCGTCATACATTAAATAAACACAGCACATGAACTTTACTTTGAAAAATAAATAGAAACAATCAACGCCAGAGGTTTTGGATGTTGTTGCAGCTGTGCACGTGAAACAAGACGTGTGCACGTGTGTTTGTTTATGTGTGTGTGTGATGATGACAGCAGTCACTGAGGTTGGAGATTTAAAGTCACTTCCTGCCAAAGGCGACCACTCACGAGTCTTTAAGAAACCAGCAGTTTTCTATATTTAATGCATTAAATCCTTTTTTTTCCATCAATAATATCAGTGTTAGTTTGTAGAACAAACTTATATCACATAAATGTTTGTTTTTGTTGTCATTTTATGTGTTTTTTGGCGTAATCGTGTATTTTTGTTGTTATTTTGTTTCAGTGACTGGTAGTGTGGGGGTGCTGGACCCAAATGTAGAGGAAAAAGGGAGGCAGAAGAAGTGGTGAGAAAAGTCAATGATTTTATGTCAAATTCCCCCCAAAACAACCTAAAACAAAAGGAGGCACGGGGAAACCGGGGAACAGGGGACGGTAGCATAGACAATGATCCAGGTGCTACACTGTGTCTTAGCATTCAGCTAAATAATGAGGGGGGCAATCAGGAAATGCAGCACACCTGAGTGTCAAACAGGAGGGAGATAATCAGCTGCACATACACGCTAACGAGACACGAACAGGATAACTGGGACACTGAAACTACACAGAATTAAATAAACTAAGACTTAAAGAGACAAACTGAAGGAGGAGCACGAGAGTTAAACACAATCCTGTCATTTTGTGTTTTTTGACATTTTGTGCGTTTACTTTTGGGACATTTTATGTTTTTTTCTTTACCTTCTTCCCAGATCTTTTACTGAACAGCTCCGAGGACAGACGACAAGAGTAGTATTATTTCAATGCTGTCTTTAGTTACAGTCACAAGTAAACTACACACACAGGTGACTAGCACCTTTATCTTCTGGGCTGGACCTACTCCTTGTACCGTACACAGGATAAGCTGGTACAGTACAAACGTGATTTAGTCATATATCACAGGACAGACCAACTCTGCTCCATTCGCTGACCTCATGTGAAAATAGTGCACAATCTTGGGGTCACCTGAAATTTAAATGGGGTCACCTGGAAATTTGTTAAAAATAATTACTGATTATTAATATATTGTTAAACAACTGTATATTCTTTACTTTCAATTTCTCAAATCTAAATCTCGTGAGAATAAAATGCAGTATATAGAAAAGAAATAAGAGAAAAAGGAAAATAAAGAAAAAAATACAGTATAACAAGTTCTGATGAACTACCGCCAGGCCCGCGGAACGTCTCCGCGCCAAATAGCACGTACAGTACCATGTTCCCGAGAATTTAGTCAAATGACTCGTTTCCACTGAGTAAAAATAGGCCTCTGAGAGGCTCTAGACATCCTCTCATAGAATATCCACGTCAAATTACAGCCTGATTCATTGTGCGAGGCATAATCATAATCTACGTTGAATTACCTCTGAAATGATATATCACAAGACTATGTTCCCATGAATTTGGAAATTATCAAAAATGGGGGATGGACCCCTGGGCCCCATTTTAAAAAAAAAAAGGGCTCCGAGTTTCTCATCATATTAATAGAATATTCATACCAAGCTGCACTCCGATCTAACCAGAACTAACGGAGGAGTTGTTATTTGAAAAATGGGGCCCCCGGGGGCACCCGTGACACATACGGGGTAATGAGCCCCATTTATATATTGGTATGTGCCAATGATTTGGTACCACTAGCCGTCGTAATATTTGACTAGCAACTAAATGAGAAATCAAACGTATACCCACCTTCCTCCGTTTTAAAAAAAAGTTATGTCCACACATCATTGTTTAAAAAAAATCATAACTGTGCTAGTATCCATAAGTGAATGGAGGTCACTCTGTGGTTAACAGCTTTATCTACTGGGGTCCGTTAAAGCTTTGCACACCTGCGTAACTATGTTTGAGACGACCTGTCTGTTCAAACTAAACACATTTGCTGTTCTGCGTAATCTACCCTCATCAGCCAAATAGTACAGAGTGCAACTTTTTAACCACCCTGACCGGTGATCGCATTATTGTGGCTGGTTCCTTTACATGAGGATGAAACAACTCCGTCAATGACAAGAGGGAGGACCGGGACATGCAGAAGTTTTCACGCCACTCATCCTGGATGACAACTTGGTTCTTAGAGTTGTTCCATCAGCTAGAAGTACGTCGAGGTTTGATCTAAAATCAGCATCTTTGACGAGCAGCATTTTTAAGCAAACCCCATTTTTAATGACCTTATCCCGCATTTTCGTGTGGATGACAGGTCTAAGCATAGAAAAATATACAGGTGTTGGTCATATAATTAGAATATCATGAAAAAGTTGATTTATTTCAGTAATTCCATTCAAAAAGTGAAACGTGTATATTATATTCATTCATTACACACAGACTGATATTTTTCAAATGTTTATTTCTTTTCATTTTGATGATTATAACTGAAAACTAATGAAAATCATAAATTTAGTATCTCAAGACCAATACAAAACAAGATTTCTAGAAATGTTGGCTAACTGAAAAGTATGAAGATGAAAAGTATGATCATGTACATCATTCAATACATAGTTGAGGTTCATTTTGTCTGAATTACTGCAGTAATGGGCGTGGCATGGAGTGGATCAGTCTGACACTGCTCAGGTGTTATGAGAGCCCAGGTTGTTCTGATAGTGACCTTCAGCTCTTCTGCATTGTTGGATCTGGTGTCTCACATCGTCCTCTTCACAATATCTCATAGATGTTCTATGTGGTTAAGGTCAGGTGAGTTTACTGACCAATCAAGAACAGGGATACCATGGTCCTTAAACCAGGTACTGATAGCATTAGCACTGTGTGCAGGTGTTAGGTCCTGTTGGAAAATGAAATGTGCATCTCCATAAAGTTGGTCAGCAGCAGGAAGCATTTATCTAAAACTTCCTGGTAGACGGCTACGCTGACCTTGGACCTAAGGAAACACAGTGGACCAACACCAGCACATGACATGACACCACAAACCATCACTGACTGTGGAAACTTTACACTCCACCTCAAGCAACGTGGATTCTGTTCCTCTCCTCTCTTCCTCCAGACTTTAGGACCTTGATCTCCAAAGAACATGCAAAATGTACTTTGATCAGAGAACATCACTTTGGACTACTCAGCAGCAGTCCAGTCCTTTTTGTCTTTAACCCAGATGAGACGCTTCTGACGCTGTCTCTGGTTCAGTGACTTGACACCAGGAATGCTACAGCTGAACCATGTCTTACATACGTCTGTACGTGGTGGTTCTTGAAGCTCTGACTCCAGCTACAGTCACTCTTTGTGAATCTCCTCCACATTTTGAATGGGTTTAGTTTCACAATCCTCTCCAGGGGGCGTGGCTATCCCTAGTGCTTGTACACTATTTTCTACCACATCTTTTCCTTCCCTTCACCTCTCTATTAATGTGTCTGGACACAGAGCTCTGTGAACAGTCAGACTCTTTAGCCATGACCTTTGTGTCTGGTCCTCCTTGTTATTTTTACTCTTTTTAATGCATTTTTGCTACATTACTCCCATTCCTGCCATTTCTCAATCAAATGTAAATGTTTTTATGGACTTATAAACTCTTTCCACCATTTTTCTACCTTATGTCACATATGTTGACCCATTATTATTTTTGCCAATTTAACCACATTTTCTGCCACTTTTAAGCCATTATTAACACTTTTTACCTCATTTTCTGTCCATTTTTAGCCACTCACATTTGCAACTTTTAACCAATTTCTGTGTTTTTTGAAATCCCATTTCACCACCATTTTTGGTTACTTTTAACCCATTTCTTGTAAAAACGAGGATTTACATTATTAAGATGATTATATACTGAAAACTCTACAGGACTCTTTACTGTGACGATCAAAACAAACATTTGAGCGACAATTTCAACTTTCTCCATCTTTTTTCGAGCACATAATCTTTGATTTATTGATCTCTAAGGCCTGCATTCTGTCTTTGTCTGATAACCCTTTAACATCTATTCATTGTAACCTACAGTGTACTTTGCAGCTGACGCTCTCTGTTTGTGCAACAACAACATGATTCTCCAAAGCCTTCGTGGAAGTCAGTGCATAGAGGAAAACAACAGGTGTGTATTCCTGTGCTAATGGCAGCGTTGCAGACAGACGTGGTGTTAACACGTTTACGGCACCCTTCGGACGGCGTGTAAAAGCGTGTGGTGACAGGTCACCTTGGCAGAGGGTGGCACTATCTGCCTCACAGCGCTGCACGTTCCACGTCTCAGAACTGTAGACATGTAACACGAGTGGAGAGACGATAGCGGGAGAAGCATGTAGACAAGTGCTGGGCATCAGTCAGGGAGTTAAAATAACAATGTCAGGGGATTTGCAACAAAGTTTAACTGCAAGAACTTTATCTTAGTTTGGATTAATAACCTTTACAGGTGTGAATTTTATGAATAAACTTAGTCAGAATGCAGATATGGTCAAATATATGGGGAAAGGATAGCTTTTTTTGGCCGCATGTTGTTTGATATGAAGATGAAATAGCAATTCAACATAATTTATGCAACACTAAGCAAAAAAAAAATATCTTTGCATTAGTAATGAAACCCTGATCACATCTGATGAAGCTACGTGAGCGCACGTCAAGAATCTGAAAATATGCTGCACCAAATAAAAATTCAGATTTATGAAATGTTGCGTGGCTCACCTGCACACGTACCTTTCTCTTTATAAATCACAGCCCAGCTGAAAGTTGGCTCAGGTGAAATCACTTCATTTTCCGCCCTTGACACACCCACATTCTACCATAAATGGTCAAAGGAGCTCATGCATCTATACGAGCTGCTGACCAGTGGGATTCTACCATTGTTCGTGGCAGAAATGACGAGG
>NC_041048.1:40146383-40226383 GCF_900634775.1 Gouania willdenowi
ATGATAAGAAAATACCAAAGATTACATAGAAATGTAGTCAATATGAACAAAAATACACACAATGAAGCCCAAAAGAATAAAGACTTTCAGAGAAATTAACAAAAGGACAACAAAAACCTACAAAATAAAAGAAATAATACACAAAATGATGGGAAACAACACAGACGGACCACAAAATACTAAAAAAAACCCACAAACATTTAGAAAATAACAGAAAAATATACAGAACCACAACAGAAATGATGTAAAAAATGAAATACACGAAAATAAGACATTTTGAAAATGACAACAAAAATACACACAATAAAGTTAAAAAGATACAAAACAATACACAAATCAAAATGAATATTGCACAACAACAAAAACAATATAAAATGTTACAAAGTTGACACAAATATGCATAAACTACTCCCACAACACACAAGACAGCTAAAAAAATAACAGAAAAGTAAATAAAATCACAACACCCATACATTCCAAACACACACACACACACACACACACCCCTCCTGCAGCTGTTCATTAAAACGTGTGTGTGTAATAAATGAGATGAATTAGTTTGCAGTAATGACTGGGAGAACCACTGGTTTTATTGGGCCTCTGGTTACATCACACTCTCGTTTCTCTGCCAGAAACCAAAAAAAAAAAAACCGGAGAAACACGTTTGATGGACAGAAAATAGAATAAATGTCGCCATATGATCTATTCTTTGATTATCTTCTTAATAAAATAAATACAAAAGATGAATAAACTGATGAATACAAGTTATTTGTTACGCAAAACCAATATTTTTCTTCAGTGCGTCACCTGTTAAAATTGGAAAATGACCAATAATTCCAATAATGTCGATGTCTCAGTAGCTCTAATAATGAAACTCTCAACTATTTTGTGTTTTTAAAGTTGTTTTATGCTGTTAGATTCATTTTGTGTATACTACTGTCATTTTGTGTGTTTTTCTTGTCATGTTGTTAATTTTCTCTTATTTTGTGTGTTCTTTTTGGGGTTTTTTTATTTATTTTTTGGTATTTTCTAAAATTCGGTGTATTTTTTGAGTAATTTTGTTATTCCATTAAATCTCTTTTTTTTCTAAATAAACATTCCAGAGTGCCGGTGCTTCAGTGAGAGTCTAACGCACGTGTCAAACTCAAGGTCCGGGGGTCAAATTCGGCCTTTAAGGGCATCCAATGTGGCCCACAGGAAAAAGTAAAAATGATTGAAAACATGAATCACTGTGTAAAACTAATTCAGTTGTAGATATCTCCGTCCCTCTAAATACACAAAGAAAAAGAAAAAGAAAGACAACTCTTCAAGATTAAAAACTCCTGCAATTTTGTTTACATTTTTCCGCAAAAATTCCCGGGGTTCTCAAACAGGGGTTCACAACCTTGGGGTCAGGACCCCATTTCAGGTCGCGAGACACTGGGAGAGGGTCACCAGATGCCTTCAAGAAACTAAGAATAATTTTTTTAACAATTTGAACCCATTTTTGCTATTTTTTACCCATTTTTCTGCAACTACACCAAACTTGTCTTATTTTAACTTATTTTCATTTTTGCTTCTTTTAATGCATTTTTGCTACATTACTCCCATTTCTGACACTTCTACATCACATTTCAATCTCTTTCCAGACATGTTCAGCACTTATAAACCATTTCCACCACTTTTACACCTAATGTCACCTATGTTGACCCATTATTGTCATTTTTAGCCTCTTTTCAACATATTTCATGGACATTTTTGGCTAATTTAACCACATTCACGATTTGTCATGCCAATTATTTGCCAGTTTAAACTAATTGTTCCTACTTTTTAAATTACATACCCCAACTACCAATTTCTGCCACTTTAAGCCAATATTGACACTTTGAACCTTTTTTGAAAAAAAAATGTAACCACTTTTTCTGTCCGTTTTCTTGTATTTGCAACTTTTGACCAATTTCTGTTTTTTAAAAAAACCCTTTTATTTAAAAACCCCTTTTATAGATTAAAACAAGGATTTACAGCACAAACTCTTTCCACCAATTTCCCTATTAATATTGTCCCATTATTGTCACTTTTAAACTTTTTTCACCACATTTTATGTTTATTTTTGCCAGTTTATCCACATTCACGATTTTTGCTGATTTAAACTAATCTTCCATACTTTTTTAAATTCCATTTCCCACAATTTGCAACTTTTAACCATTTTCTGTGGTTTTCAAAGAGCATTTTTGGTCACTTTTAACCTATTTTATTTATCTTTACGGTGACTATGTACTCTAACCCAAATAAAAATGAATCTTTTAAAGTCCACTGCTGCCATCTAGTGGTCAAAGTAAACAAAACACTTCAATCCTTAAAAATAAAAACAATTTTATTAGCAATCACAAGAAAAAGCAAATGACATCCACACACACACAAAAACATTTGTTTTGCTAAAAAGGCTAATGTCTTATTTACAAAGTGTGTGATTGGATGGGAATAAGTGGAGCACATGCACAAACAAATGAGCCACAGTCGCTCAAACTCAGCATTTTTGCATTTGTGGGAAACAGTTCAGTAAAATACAGTATGTTTAAATACGATAGAGAGACTCTAGAAGCAGATCTGAGTACTCACACACTGAAGTATTTCATTTAGTGCTTGATTCTTTAAAAGCGCTTTCATCGTCCGTTGATAATATTTTGGTAAAGCTTGAAAAAAAAAAAAAAAAGTCTGGATCATTATTTTACATTTTGAGCACAAACGAACAAAAAGAGTAAAACCAGCCCACGTTTCCACGCTACATTACAGTCAAAGGATAACAGTGAAGCAGCGTTCAAACGTTACCATGGAAACAAATGACAAAATGTAACAATATCTCATTCGTGGATCGTTCCTGACTTCGTTAGTTCGTCCTCGTCGATCGTACAGTTCTGTGTCTTTATATAACAACAACATTAAACCCAGATTGTCTTCCCCCGATGTCATAAATACACATTTCATCTGTTGGGATTTAAACCCTCGACTATTCTAGCGTCTCATTGGTTTGCACAAAGGCACTTAAAACTGCTCATTTAGCCTCAAACAGCCGCTGAAGTCCTGAAACACTGTGGATTTAAAGAACAAGTGTAAACTATCTCAGGTCAGAGTGAAAAAGTAAAGTTTATCAGGAAATTAAAGGCATTAGTGGAAAAAACCGTTTGGGCCAAAAAAAAGGAAATAAAGCTACGATCGCAGCATCCAACCAACAGAGGGCAGCATCCAACCAACAGGACATGAACAAACAGCAGACTGACAGCGTAAGGCGAGATGTGATGTGTTTGTTCCATGTGGATTCTTTCCTTTAGGGAGACGGTGGGGGTGGGGCTGGTGGGTGCGTCTATAGATCTATATAGAATAGAATAGTAGTGTAAGAAGAAGAAGAAGAAGGAGCTTCATGGAGGCAGTGAGGAGAGGAAGGAGGAGGACACGCCTTCACTCTCAGCTTCTCCTGGACTTTGAATGTTGGATGAGCCACTGCAGCGTGATGTCTGTGGAAATCACAGGAGGGTCAAAGGTCAGGAATCACTGATGGATGGGACATGATACCATCACTCAGACCATTCTAACTGCCTCAAACACACCAGGGACACTGGATCACAGGTGCAGATACACCTCAGCTTCCTTTTTCAGAGTTCATAAAACCCAATCATTTCAATGAATCCAATGATGAACGCAGAAATTGACATAATGTGAATGAAACGTAATGGTGAAGCACATCATTCTCTAAACAACATGTGGAAGTGTCTCCACCCTAAAAAAAAACTACACAACTCAAAACACAGAGCTCACCAGTAACACGTTACTTTTAGGTGTTTGTTTCTCAGGAAGGACAAACATGGAGGGATGGGTACCTTTCACATTTCAACCCATACTCGATACCTGTCAATCAGTATTGTTACTCAACGGTACATGTTTTCGATACTTTTGTGTGGTAATAAATGGTAAATAATAAAATCTTAATATGTTTTATTTTACCAGATTTATTTTTTATAATAAAAACAAACAAACATATCTACAATGCACAACTTAAAGGATTCTCCACTGTTTTTACAAATGTGGCCTAAAACCTTCAAAATGTCCTTATTAGTAGATCTTTGACTAACAAAATGCCTTATGTAGCACCCTATTTGTTTTATTAGCTTTTTAAAGTGGGACTACTACTTTAACCTGTGCACCGCCATGTTGAAATGACGTTGTTGCTCTAAAAATCAGTAAAACTTTAAAAAGTCAATGTAAACCTCTTTCGCTTACTGAGCGACGATAAATTAAAACTGTGACCCAAATAAATCTGTGGCCACAGGGGGGCGACAGTTCCTATTCTGCTGTTGCACAGACGCCATTAAAGAGGTTTACGTCCACTTTTTTTTATTTTTACTGATTGTTAGAGCAGCACAAGTTGTTATTTTGACTGAAAAAGCTGCTAAATGATTCTGAGAGCTTCACCTGCTGTAGAACTCAATGGACTAAAAGGGGCGAATCACGTCACCATTGATGCCATTTCAAAATGGCGGCACACAGGTTGAAGTAGTCCCAGTTTTAAAAGTTAATAAAACTAATATGGTGCAAAATGATGCGTTTTGTTAGACATAGATCTACTAATAAGGACATTTTAAAGGTTTTAGCCCACATTTGTAAAAACAGTGGAGGATGTCTTTAACATCCAGCTCTATGTGACAGGGCTCTATATTGCGAGTATTTCACTTGAATTTGTGCACACAGGTAAAAACATGTGAGCGATAAAAATTAACGTCTTTACATCTAGAGCAGGGGTGGGCAAACTTTTTGGCTCAAGGGGCCACATGGACTTTTAAAAATTGACAGACGGGCCAGGTCAGCACCCGATGCATACATACAGTACATTCTTCTTCTTGTCTAAAGTTCAAATTATAAAATTTCATAACAAATCAACCATATGCGTTACAGATTTATAACTTTCGCCCAAATTTATCCCCAATTGTAAAGAAAGGTTTGTACATTTAAGGAGAGACAGGCCTGTTCGTAAAGCACAGTTTCTCACAGTGTGTGGTAGAGATGGAGACATGACAGGTTGACATTTTCAATTTCATTCCAATCTTCTTAAAAACTCTTTCTTCATCGACAATAATGATCATTACTAAACAAATTTAGAATCCTAAAATGTATCAGAAATTAAAAGAGCATTCAGTTAAGACTACATGAGATATGTGACTGGGATCAAAATGTAACGTGGAACTAAAATACAAACATAATGATTTACATCCACATGTGAAGTGGAGCAGAAACAAACTTTTATTATCTGATTTAAAACATTTATTTCCTTTTTTGTTTTCTTAAGCTTTTTGGCACAGATTGTTGTTGTTGTTTCCTGAATATTTGGACTGCTGTACTTTTACATTTGTTTTTTTATGCAGGTAAATAATTTAGTTTTTCAGTTTTGATTTATTTATGAAATATACTTACATTATGAAACATGATGATACTTATTACCTGTTAGTTCATTTCATACTTTTACTGAATTTATTTGTCTTTTTTTTTTTGGTTTTCTGCTGCATTTGTTTTTTTCAATTCAGATAATGAGTTTCATTTAGTTTTTGATTTATTATGAAATATATTACTTGTTCCCTGTTGGTTCAACACATTTTAACATGTGTTATTTGTCAGGATTATTTGGGGGCAATGGGTACATGTGGGACTTGAAAGTCCACATAACACACACACACACACACACACATAATATATATATATATATATATATATAGTGTGTGTGTGTGTAAAAGTAGCTCAGTTAAATATAAAGTATTTGCATGAAAAAACCATCCAACATAATTTGTTAATAATGATTATTAGCATAATAAACAGCATGTTTGGAGGAAAAGTGACGGTGGATGTTTTATTCCTTTAAAACCAAAACAGTTTCTTTGCAAATAATAAGACAAACAGCCTTTGACTGAACTTCAGTGAAAAGTATTTACTTGTACATTCATCATTAAACACTCACTGTCGACTCTTCTTTTCTTTGGGCCACTCATTGTTGTTGATGTGTATCGCTGTGTCAGCGCCGCGGTTTTGCTCCGTCAATCTCCACCTGGCTCGAAAGGTGCTACGCTGCCTTGTGAGCCAGGTGTATTCACGCGACACCACGTGATCCCGCAATAAAGCATCAACAAACAGCTTAATTTGATTATCCGACGTGGAAAAACTGTTTATCTGGCCAGATATCCAAGTTTCCGCTTCTACTATGAGTAAGTTCTTCTTCTTCTTCTTTGTGGGTGTGTTATGGCGACGACCAATCTTACTCTGCTTTCTTCCTCATCTTACATTTTCTGTCCATACCAAGTAGGATGTCAGGCATCATAGGACTAAGTCAAAGGAATGCAGTCATAATTATGATATTGTAACGGACTGAGACCCAATGTTGTTTATTCAATGAGTGTTGTGGTTTCCCATGGACGTGAAGGCATCACCGTTATGTGCAGCTTTCTCTGCCAATGTTCTTCTTTGTTTACATGTGTTCTGTGTGTTGATTGGCTGGGAGGCTGGAAAAGGGCAGGCGTAAGCGGAGAACAGGAGAACATTTGGTTCGCACGGGTTTTGAGATAAATGACGAAGCAAGACGGTTCATTTTGTGTTTTGTTTATTTTGGCTTCGGCGGGCCGGATTAAAAAGACCAACGGGCCGGATGTGGCCCGCGGGCCGTAGTTTGCCCACCTATGATCTAGACTGAAGCAGAGAGGCTTTGTCTGTTCTGATTCCTGAGTCTACAGCTCTAAAAGCTGAGTCAGCGTCTGTTAGTTTTTGTTCGGTGCTATTGCCAGAGCTTAGTTTGATTCTAATCTGTTTATTCTAAGAACTGTGTGTGGGAGGAGCCTGTTTTGTTTATGTGGCCTGTGCGGCCACGAGGTGAAGGTAGAGTCTGATTATAGAGCAGAGAGAGACGCTCTCTTATACTTTCTCTTTAATATCGGACATTTGTGTCCGTTTCAGTGGGTTGTTGGACACAGGTGTGTGTGTGTGTGTGTGTGTGTGTGTGTGTGTGCCACAGAACCAGGAAATATCTCTACATTCTGCTTCAAATATAGCTGTGAAGCCCTTAGCATGTTGTTCTCCAACTCTCCTGTAGTCGTCCATCAGCTGTTCATAGTGAAGCTACATTTACACCATCATGTTTCAGCAGGTGCTCAGTCTGCAGCGTATTTTAAAAAGTAGAGCCATACAACAGCTTTAGATTACACTGACATTCAGTGACGTGCAGTCATGGTAGGCAGTGCCTACTCAAGGGTGAATTGATATTTTGATTTGTTTGTTTTAATTATAATATAATTATAAATTATTTATTTTTCCATTTCCAATAGCCTACAGTACCTATAAGTTTGAAAGTGTCCGCGTTTCATAGCCTAAATGACTAAACATCACTATTCCCTGGCGCTGCACAGTCTCACTCCACTGTGGAGGCAGGAGGAGGAGCCAGGAGGAGGCCACACCCTCTTCCAAAAGGACATTGCTGCTCTGCCTCTGTTCCCATAGCATGTTTTTATGTGTTTGCACATGCGCAGTCAGTTCCCCAAGATGGAAAACCATTTACGTAAAAAGGAAGCTCTCTACGCTGCCTTTGGACGTAACCGAGCTATGCTAAATGCTATACGTAAGTTCACAGTGCATTAGTGAATTGATACAGCGTGGCTGCTGCTGCTACGTTCTCTAGCTCGTGGGCGGGATAACACTAGTCAGGATGACAGCGCTAGAGATGATAGGGAAACTTTCTTTTGAGGTAAAACGACAGCTTTTAAAAGATGGAGACCAACACCTGAGCAACCAGAGCTTCAGCAAAGATAAGGTCAGAACATTGTTCATATTTTCTACAGTGAATGGAACAAAAGGAAGTTCTGAGTTGTTGTTGTTGTCATTTTCTCCATGTTTCTGTGTTTCCAACACAAACAACGGATGTGCTGTCATGTCATGAGATATATCTTGATGGGAGAGTATGGAGGCTATATTAAATAATTGTTTATGTTTCTTTAATGGTTGCTTTACAATGTCATTGGTGTCGACATTAGTGGTCTCGATTTGCAATGCCCTGCCTACCCAACCCGAGTGCTCATGGCACGTCACTGCTGAAATCATAAGAGATTAGGTCGTGAGAAATTTGACATGTCCATTTTTTACACTTGTTTAGACACTTTTACAGGTAAAATACTGTGAAAATGTGTGACTTGGTCCCAAAACATGTAAGGGAGGTCATTTTGTGTCATACTGGGGCTGGATTTAATACAAAAATGAATAAATAAAAAGATGCTTTTTCTGTTTCAGAACATGATTTCTGCATTTTCTGGGATCACAGAAAATTGGAGGCTCAAGGTCAGTTTTAATTATGATAAAATTAGAAAACTACCTCCAAGTGGTTTGGGATTTTTCTCACAAATAAACCTCTGAGCTTCTCACCTATGTTGTCTTTCTCTTTGCAGGAGACTGAGTAGCAGCAGATTTCTCGATCCTGGATGGCCGATAAGTTCCTGCAGAAAGAAAAAAAAAAAAAAAAAAAAAGACAAATGTGAAACCAGCATCTTAGAAAAACACTGAGCATTTATGCAAAGCAGAAATATAAGTACAAAATACTATAAAACCTATTTAATTCCTTTAGATAAATATACAGTTATTCATTTGTGCTAAAAAAACCCTGAAGGGATGAAATCAATGGAGATGTAGAGCAAAGGGAATATGATATTTTACAGTTTAGATCAGGGGTTTACAACCTGTGGCTCTGGAGCCTCATGTGGCTCTTTGACTCTTTTGCAATGGCTCCCTATAGCTTTAAAATATAGCTCGTTATTTCTTACTGAGGGTATTAATAACATTAACTTCAAATAAATTATCATAAATCAATTTTTTAACCTAAAATAAATCACGTCGTACGATGACTCAGCACATTCCTACTTCACCTCCTGCAACATCTACAGACCATCAACTTTCTTGCACCTGTGACTAACCTTAAGTTTTAAATTCCTGATAAGAAATAAATAATAAACCCACAAAAACACTATTCTGGAAGAAAATAGAGATTTTATTTGTGTGAAGAAAGATTTATTTAATTCAAATCAAGATATTTTTTGTAACCCTTCAAATCCATTAACTCATAAAATGATACTATTTTAATGGTATAGAATGATATCATTTTATACACTGTATTGTTTTCATTGAAAAGGTTGTTTTTTTTCGCCTCCAGAAGGATTTTAATCCAGGTGAGATTAGGCAAAACTGCTCCTTTGAGAATAAAGGTTGCAGAGCCCTGGTTTAGATGATGCTAAAATATATTTTCCCAAACTATATTTAACATCCATGTTAAGGGCTAACGTTGAATTTAAAAATTACCCATTCATTTAAAAGCAAAGTTTTCAATTTAAAAAAATTCCAGGAATCTTGCAACTATAGTTTAAATATGTTTTTAGTTCTATTATTTTGATTGCAATCAATCATTTATATAATTTTTTTCTTATTTTGAATATTCCCAAAATTCTCAGTCTTAAATTCCTTAGATTTTCAGCTCTTTGCAAACTTGACAAAAGATAAAAAATAATCTTTAGAGTCTAAAAACTAGAATTTTCCGCTCTGTGTTTATTTCACGATGACACTAAGGAAGTCGTGACATGCATGAAGTTTTTGAAGAAATACTCACATTTTCTCAATGAGCTGCTTCTCATCGAGTGCGTTGGGGAGGTCTCGCTTGTTGCCAAGGACTAGAACCTGAAATATTAAAGAGAAAGAAAGAAACGAGCACCGATCAATGCTTCATCAGCTTCATCGAAGTGTGATCGATCAGTTCAAAGGATTTCTCTCTCTCCCCCTGTCGTTTCACTCATCACAGTCATTACTGAAGCAGATTCAACTAAACCTGGTGGTCACTGCATTTCTCAGTCGTTGTGTCTGAAAGGAAAGTCTTTCCTCACCTCCAAACTAAACATGCCTCATTCATCTACAGCAGACAAAGGCAACGGGTGGCCCTCCATCTAAATGTGTGATGTCTGCGGCCACAAAGTCAACTAACAAAGGCACTCCAAAAACACTCAAAATGACAGAAAGATACACAAAATGACAACCAAAATACAAATATTAATCCAAAAAGAGATAGGTCGACTAAAATTACTCAAAATACGAGGAATTAAAATACACAATATTATTCAAAAAACATACCAAGTTTATAGATAAATTACACAAAAATAAACATTTACAAAATCCCTAAAGAAATACACAAATGAGTCAAAAAACATACAAAACTACAAAAAATGCACAAAAGGACAACAAAATACTCAAAAAGCCACAAAATGCAACAGAAACACACCACATTAGCTGATAATTATATCCTGATATCTCTCCGTTAGCTTCACCAAACCAAATATTCTTTGTCAGAAAGCAGCTGTACTATGAAGCAGGATATAAACACGTTCACTTAAGCAAAGTGATTTCAGCCTGGCTTTGTGCACGCTCCCATAAAAGGGGCGGAGACTGCAGCATCAGACCATTCACAATCACGGAGAAACACTTTAGCAATTTTCGTCACAATAATAAATATAATACACATAATTCAGACCAAAAGACTGAAAAAGCAGGAAGGAATAAACGCAGGAATTAATTACGTTGATGCTTAAATTTGTGAGATTATAGAATATTAATTCATTGGAAAATAAACAAACACTGATCAGTTTCATGTTATCACAGCACAGTCTCGAGCCCTGGTGTGTCTCTGCTGCTGCATTCATACAGCTCAGCCTACGTCATAAGGTGGACAATATTTGTATTTTATATTATCTTACAGGACTGAGGCTCTCTGCGTCGCCACAGAATACATGAATGACTGAATGAATTTATCAGTCTAATGATACACACAGTGCAGCAGATTAATCGTTCACTTTGGGATAAAAGCATGACATTTGGCACAGATACTCTCTAAGGGCCACCATCATGGATAAATTCAATATGGCGGCCATTTTTCAAGATGTTGGAGGTTTGGTGTTTTCTAACTCTGCCAGGGAGAGATGCGCATATTCAAACTCGAGCGGACCAGACTTTTCCGCTGACACCTCGTTTAGCCTGACCTGAGTATTTTTTGGTTATATAATAACCATTGAATAGCAATGGCGGCCATCTTGAAAAATGGCCACCATATTGAATTTTTGAGTGGCCAACGTCTTTTTACAAAAGAGTGGCCCTTAGAGAGGATCTGTGACAAATTTCATGCTTTTATACCAAAGTGAACAATGTTTTAACTAATCTGCTGCACTAGCAGTAACTAATGTAGATCAGATAAAAATCTATACGTTTCCTGTAGGATGTCATCAGTAAGTAAAAGAATTGCATCAATATTTACATCTCATATCGGGGCCTGATTTAAAACATTTTTTAAAACCAAATGGTTCAAATTTCCTTTTTTGTTTCATAATGTGAATTTTGAGTTTTCCATGATCATATAAAACGGGAGTGCCTTCAGTTTTTCCATTACTGAGATAATTAAATGACTGCTATTTCTCATCACTGAGTGTTTTCTTACAGGGATTCCTTGTAGCTGTGGTTTGTCTAACAGATTATGGAGCTCATTTCTGGAAGCTTCAACCTTCTCCCTGTCGGCAGCATCCACCATGTACCTGTAGGAGGAACAGAACCCAGGTCAACATGGAATGCTAGTAATATGATAGTATGGTAAAGCTTTAGTGATCTTACACTATCGCATTGACTCCTCGACAGTAGCGCTCCCACATGCTCCTAAAGCGAGGCTGTCCACCGATGTCCCAGATCTGAGACATGAGAAAAACCAAAGATCAGGACAAACTCACACTACAGCAGACATGAGCGACACAAACAGTGACACCAAAACACACTACATGAAAGAAAAGTAGAAAATAACAAAAAATGCATAAAAATCACAAAACACACCAGTCTACAAAAATTGCTAAATGACAGAATCATTTAAAATAAACAAACACCAAACACCACAAAAAAAATAAATGAGAAAAATGTACAAAAAATACACAATATGACATAAAAATATACAAATCAACAACAAAAATAGACAAAGTTACTCCTAAAAATCCCAAAAACAAACACAAAATTAGAGAAAAAAATGTAAAATGACAAGAAAATACACAAAACGAGAGAAAAAACAAAACAAATCAACGGTAAGCAACACACAAAATGAGGAAAATACACAAAAATGACAGACAAATGTAGAAAAACGACAAATAAAAAACACAAAAGTGTTCCAAAAACACACTGTATGACAACAAAAGCACAAAGTTACAAGCAAAACACAACACAAAATGAGAAAAAAAGACAAAACAACAACAAATAAACAAAATGACAGAAAAATAAGACAAAACCACAACAAAAAGAAACCACAAATAATGAAAGACAAATCTTCAAAATAATATAAAGTATAAAAAACAAGAAAAAAAACGCAAAATCAAACCAATACCACACAAGATGAAAAATGTAAAATATAAATAAATTTAAAAAAAGGAATCCAAAAACACAAGACAATAAGCACACACAAAAGCACAAAACAGCAACAAAAGAGAACAAAAATACAAACAAACTTTGTTGTTTCCTGTGTTAATGCTCAGACTGGTCATTATTCTAACGCTGACATGAATAATGAATATTGATCATGTGACAGAGCAGATCATTACGTTCACTCTCAGCTCACCTTTATCGTCACGTTGCCTTTCGTCACCTTCCTCATGTTGAAGCCGACTGTGGGAATCATGTCTTCATTAAACTGTCCCGACTGCACAACAGAAAAATACATTAAGTGAAAAATGTATCTCATTTGTACAGAAACAACAGGGACACAGTAATCACATGACACGAGTCAATCATAGCTCATTCTGAACAGTATATTTATATTTATACTATTGTTTAACATGAGGACGCATTAGAAACAGTGGAGAGTAAAAAACTAAGCAACCTCCACCAGAAATAAACTGTTTGTTACGACCATGAATGAGCCTTTTTGATTTAGTTCAGTATTAAAAATTGATATTTTCATGTTTTTAATTTATTTTTATTTTCATGTGTTCATAGGGTAACACTACATGTAAATGTAGTAGTGTAGTGCACTTTCGTAATAAACTACCATGCGTTTTAAAGAGCATTAATAATAATAATTAGTAGAAAAATGATTTTCTTTGCACTCAAAAAACTTACTTTTCTAAACCATGCGACTCAGGCTGCACAATTAATCAAATTTTAATTGTGATTACAATTTTGGTTGCCACAATTATAATATTTACATTTAAAATACAGGCACTGCAATCTGTAATAGTGTATTTATTCAGTTTATTTATTCAGCCTTTGGGGCATTTAAAATTCTTTGGCTAGGTTTTTTTTTTTTTAATATAATTCTATTTTAAAGCTTACATTTACACTGCAAACTGTACACACTTGTTTAAAAGTAGTGCAATAAGAAAACAGATTTTTCCCCTAATATGATAAATAATTGTGATGATAACTGTGATTACAATATTGATCAAAATAATCGTGATTATCATTTTGGCCATAATCGTGCAGCCCTATATGTGACTATAATAATTTAATGTGTTTTGAAGAAGAAGAATCAATTTTTTATTTTTTTTTACCCATTCTATGAAAATGGCAAAAGTGTGACAAGAATCAATCAACAACACTACTTTACACCAAATATAATATATATATATATATATATATATTTTTTTTTTTTTTTTTTTTTTTTGCAGAAAAAAAATATTTTGGGGTTTAGTTACTTTTTAATTACCTTTCTGGAATGTTTATTTGTTTTTTTCCCATCATTAATGAACATATCTATCTTTAACGAAGGAAAATAAAGTCCGAGTTTCAAACAAACAAGCTTTCTATATGAGTGTGTATTGCCTGGCATCTGGTGACACGATTCGTATCCCGATACGATACGATATATCCTGATAAAGCATAAGGCGATTATTGCAATCAAATATATATATATATGACTTAACTGTAAATGTGTACACCTTCATGAGAATATTATATATGAAATATATTTTATTGACATATTTTACACTCAAAACATTGGCTTTAACATGCCATGTGCCAACAACTTAAAAAAAATAACATACAATCTTCCTGTGGCTTTTAAACCAACTTTGACTTGAGTGCAACTTAACTGAGGTATATGTCGAGAACAACAAATAAATGCAGAAAGTTAGAACTTTCTTTTTAGATTTACTTGAAAAACACAAGCTGATCAACATGCCCAGGTTTCAGTACTTCTTTGTGTAGTTACAATGTCTCCTGTAGTGGAAAATACATTCCTGGTTAAATAAAGGTTAAATAAAAATCGATATGAATGCATTTAGAATTGATCCCAGAATCGTGCGACGTAATCTCGATTTCTTCCAACACCCCTATTTCTATACAGAACGTGGGTATTTAAGGAGGCAACGCCTCACAAACATTATTAGAAGTATCTCAGGTTGCCAGGTTGGTTCTCAGCTTGTGAAATGTTTATTTAGACATTCATCAAAAACAAACAGCACTGAGTCATGACTGTGTCATTAATCATACATGATGACTCACTCACAAACTAAACCTGATCAACTCATTCAAATCTTTAAAAACTGGATCAAAGTTACCACTGTGGCACTTTTCCTCTTTCTAACACTTTTCCTAGAATCCTGGAAAATAAGCCTGAAGAACCAAAAACACTCCCAATAGTCCCAGTATGAGATGATCACATGGTTTTTAAGAGCAGAGCCTGGTTTGAAGGAGATCTAATGACAGATCACCTGACCGGATCACACCAGAATGAGGAAGTGTGAGGACGGATTATTTTAGCACTTTGCTTTTCAGAAATGTATTTTATTATGCAAGTGAGCAACAGTTTATAGGAGGTTTAACATCAACAAAATACTGAATACAAAAAGATGGAACCACACTCGAGCACTTTATAGAAAGATAAAATATATATTTTTAATATTATTCAAAGTTTAAGAAGACTGAAAGTTGAAGAAAGAAATTTAAAGGCTAGAAAAGTAATTGATGAATTATCTCTGCCTTGAATAATTAATAAATAATAAATAAATAAATAAATAAATAATAATTTAACGTATTCATTTATGTATTTCATTTTATTTTACTAAGCCAGCATTTGTCAAGGAAAAATAGATATTTTTCTTTTTTCTACTTTTCCATTAAACGTATGCGATAAATATTCTTTTTTCTTTCTTGCTTGGCATTAATTAAGTGATTGATTTTGTTTTGTGCTGTATATTTGAAATACACAAAATGACAACAAAAACGCACAAAAATGACTCAAAGAAAGCACACACGTCTCCAAAAACTGCAAAAGGACAGAAAAATTTAAGTTGACAAAAAATAGACAAAATAAGTTACTCCAAAAAGACAACACACAAAACAGGAGAAAAATATACAAAATGAAAAATAAATACCATAATGACAGATAAATATAGAAACAACAAATATAAAAACACAAAAGTACTCCAGAAACGACAACACAAATGCACAAAATTATTGGCAAAACACACAAAAAAATATCTTAAAAAGGAAATAAATTGGTTAGTGTAATTAAGTCATTTGTTTTATTTTGTGTTGTATTATTAAAATACACAACATGACAACAAAAATTACTCACAAAGCACATGTCTCAAAAAAATAATAAAAAAAAGGACAGAGGATACAAATCGACATCAAAAATAGACAAAAAAAACTAAGAAAAACCAATAAACAACAATGAACACAAAATGAAAGAACAAATTTAAATGACAACAAAATACAATAAAAAAAAATAGTGGAAAAGGTGGTTGAAATGGGATTTTAAAAACCACAGAAATTGGTTAAAAGTTGCAAATTAGTGTGGGCAAAAACAGACAGAAAAAGTGACAATTAGTTTAAACGGGCAAATAATGGGTATGACAAATGATGAATGTAATTAAATTGTCAAAAATAGACATGAAATATGGTGAAAAGAGGTTAAAAATGACAATAACTAGTCAACTATGTGCTATGTGACGACGTGGTGGAAAGAGTTTATAAGAGCTGAAAATGTCTTTAAAAATTGAATAAATGTGCAGAAAATGTATTAAAATAAATACTTTTTTTTTACTGATGTTCTTTTTTCTGATTTATATTTCTTTGTTTTCATCACTGTGATGGCTATGTTGCACTTATAAATTAAAAGTATTAACATTATTATTATTAAGTGTCAGAAGTGGGAGTAATGTTGCAAATATGCATTAAAAGGAGCAAAAATATGTCAAGAAAATGTGATGAAAATAGGTTAAAATATGGATAGTTTGGTGTAGTTGCAGAAAAAGGGTAAAAATAAGCAAAAATGGGCTGAAATTGGTAAAAAAATAAAAATAAAAAATAAAAAAATCTCAATATTTGTATCATTAGTTTCTTGAAGGCATCTGGTGACCTCTTATCAGCGTCTCGCGACTCCAAATGGGGTACTGACCACAAGGTTGAGAACCCCTGATTTTAGTCCATGGAGACGTGACGTCACGATGTCGTTAGTGACACCCCGGAAACAAATTGGTTCACATGACTGGCCTCATTAGTCCGTCATTCCTACCGTAAGCTGTCTTTAAAGTGCGTTAGTCCAGCACGGCTAAGCCCTCAACATGTGGTCCAGGTCCTGGTCCTGGTCCTGGTCTCACTATCACAGGTTAACAAACAGAACCGGGCCCACATACTGACAGTGACAGTGCACGTTAACCGCGGCTACTCACAGCGATTACGTTGACAAACGTGGTTTTTCCAGAGTACTGCAGTCCCACCAGGGTCAGCTCCATCTCCTCCTTCCAGAACAGGGCCCGGAACCAGTCCAGGAGCCGGTTTATGAGGGCCAGCATCTTCGGAGGATGACACAGGAGTCAAGGGTCTGAGAGTAAACGCCTTTTAGTCTGGACGTGAAGAGGCTAACAGCGCACGAGAGCAGAGCGGAGGCAGCTAGCTGCTTTGTCACGTCATGTGATCGCTGCTGCGTCCGCGTGCACAGTCTGGGATCACGGGAGCGCGCGCTACGGTAGTGAACTCGAGTGAACTAAACGACACACCGAGTTCACGATACGATAATAAACTCGATACGAGAAGATAATTATGGAAAAATACAAATAATTTCTGTTGTAAAAATAACCATGCTTTTATTTGACTAACTCTGAACATAAATTATCTGGGTAAATGACCTTTTCAACTCAAGAGAAACTAAAATATTCAGTCTATATTTCTCTCATTTTGTGTATTTTTTATTTATTTATTTTTTCGGTTTTAGATTAATTTTGTGCATCTTTTTCTTTGTGTTATTGACAATACAAAGAGCAAATATGTGTGTGTATATATATATATATATATATATATATATATATATATATATATATATATATATATATAAAGCATGCATATTTGAGGAAATAAATAAATATAACAATATGGTAACAAAGACAAAATAAGTATCTATTTATTCATTAATGTATTTATTTTTGCAATTCGTCATTTATTGAAGTATATGCCTAATTATATATGAATTTAATTCAGCATTCATTTATTTATTAATGTATTTATTTATTTGTAATTATGTAATTTTTTGTCCCACATATTTTTTATTTTTTTATTTTTGCTTGACATGAATCACTATGAAATGTGCTACATATTGTTGCCTCACTTTGTTTGATGAATAAAAAAAAAAAGGATTATTCTGCATAAATACAGTTTTAAACACTATTCCATTTTTATTATAAATATTACCATGTTTGTGAGATATGTGTCTGCAAGACTGAAGTTGGAGTTTTGGTCTTTTTCCTCATTTTTCTGTCATTCTGCCTATTTGTGTTGTTATTTTGTGTGTTGTTTTTCTTCTCTTTTTACCCTTTTGCATTGTTTGACATATACAACAATATGAAGACAAAATGCAAATAAATAAATACATATTAAAAGCATGCATAACTGAATAATAATAATAAAATACATGTACAAATATGTATTTAATGTTTTTTATTCATTCATGTATGTATTTTTACAATTATTTATTTAATCAAGCATATATTTAATTACTAATTTATTTAAATCAGAGTTTATTTATTTTCTTATTTGTAATTGTCATTTTTCACGTTTTTTTTTTTTTTTTTTTTTTTTTTGCCTTACATGAATCACTTGTAAAAGTGCTCCATATTGTTGCCTTGCTTTGTTTGGCCAATAAAAAAGACTATTCTGATTAATTACAGTTTTAAAGACATAAACAGTATTGATTTTATTGTAAATATTATCCCTGTCACATTTTTTGACATGCTGCGTCTGTATCATTTTGAAGTGGGAGTTTTGAACCAGACATGCAGAGTTCCGAGGGTCCTTGAACGCAGCATGAGAATGAGCAGCTCACCTGTCACAGGTGAATCTCATGACCTTGATTGGCCCTAACTTTATTTAAACTATGGATGAGCAACAAGTCGTTCTTTCTGAGCTCCAACGGCAACTGGTCATCGCATAGTATGAGAAACTTTTTTAAAATAAATCAGGGGTGTCAAACTTATTTCACATCAGGGTCCGATGCAAAAAAAAAATATCTATAAATAAACATTTGTCTTTTTTAATGTACATTATTGGCAAACACATGGTTTTAATTGTCTGAATCATTTTACAACATACAAAGAAAACCTAAATTCATATTTATGTTTTCTGCTAAATGTTTGACACTCTTGGTTTGGCTGTTTAAAGCTGCAGCTGTGACCCCATTAACACGTGATGTTAGTTTGTAGTGTAGTGCACACATGCTAGTTTATACACACTGTTGTTGCTGAGTCATGGTAATAACACTACAGCTGACCCAAAAATTGTTGCTGATTTGTGTTTAAATTGTTATATCCTGCAAGTTATTTTAGAATAATACTAGTGCAGTGGCCGTAGGAAGTGTGTGTTGCTATAGAAAAGTGGGAGGTTCATGGATGGTTTACATGGGAGCTTTATTTCCTTTTTACTTCAGAATAAAAGTTAAATCCTCTTTAAACTGACTGTAACACTCAGTTCCTGAAATTTAATTCAGAATCACACACGCACAATTTTGTTATTACTCACCTTAGTTGCAAACGTTGCTCACTGAGGACACCTGCTGGTCAATATTTACGATGTTTTTTTAGGAAATTAGAACCACTTTAGTCATATTTTAGTTACTATGACATCCTGTCAATATTGAGCAGTTCTGCAAAGCTGCATTTAAGACAATTTTATGAAATATTTCATGAACACTATCACTGCAGTCTAAACAAATCTGATGTTGCACACCCTTGAATCAAGCAGCAGCCATGTTGAAAGTCTCAGCTCTGTCCATCCCTGAACCACCAGATATTTGAGCCTCAGGCACATCCCTTGCTCTAGGGATAGATAAATGTTAGTTTCATTTATTCAAGAAGTACATTTCCTAAAAAACCTAAGTTGTTTGACCACAACCATGGTTTCACTACCTGAATAATCAAAGTCATGCTTTGTTTTTAAACATGACTCGGCAACATTGCACAACTACAATTGCTGAGTTGTGGTTCACACACCACAGCCCACCCAAGTGTTTGTGCTGTGTTTTGGCTGTACTATGGTTTTTTCGCTTACATTTTTGCTGTGTCATTGTTTGAACGTCTGTATATTGCTGTGTTGCCGTAATGGTTTGAAGCTTGTGTTGTTGCTGGGTTGAGGTTTGAGCAGCAATTAAAACCCAAGAATTGTCATTTATTTATAAACTCTATTATGTTTTGGCATTCTTAGTTTTAAATATGTTGACTAATTTTACCATCAAAACTTGACCATTTTTTATTGCGTGACTAATAACGTAGTCATTTTCAGAATTGCACATTTTCAGGATGGCAAAGTTTCTAAATTGCGAAATTGTAGAATTGTGGATTTTTGAATTTGCCAATATTCCAAAAATGTGAATATTTTTGGAGAAATGCAAATTTTCAAACTAACAAATTTTAAGAATTTGGTTTTTCAAGAAGAATTGCAAATTTTCAGAAGAAATATTAAAGAATCATGTATGAAGATTATAAATTTGACTGAGGAATTTCAAGAAAAATGAAAGTGCCATCACAGCATCCAGATAAATGACTGGAACTCACGCTGACACCGACTTAAAGATGGAACTCACCTGTAGTCTGAGAAGAACCAAGACCAGCCTCTCTGGGACCTTCATCACATGGGATATAGATTAATCTATTGTTCTGAAGTTTTATTTTCTCTGAGATTATCTATTGCATATGTTGAAATATCCATAGTACCTGTTAAATCGTTTTCAGCTAATGTTTCAAAATTTTTATTTGCTGTTACATTCCTGTCCCAGTTAAGGTTAAATATTTCTATTTTGTCGGCTAATGTTCCAAAGTGTCCCAGCTGAGATGCAGAATGTTTGTGCCTGCTAATCTTGCAATAGCTAAAGTTAAATATTCCAACGTGTGGGATAATGTTGTAATGTGTCCCATCTCTGGTTAAATATTTTCAATGTGCAGGATAATGTTGGTTCCAGCTAAGGTTAACTTCCATTGTTCCAGCTCTGTTAAGAGTTGAGGTTAAATCTTCCCTTTACAATGAAATAATCTCTGCATTTTAACCTTTTTCCCCCTTGCAGCTGTCCTTTGATCTTTTATTTAGGTATAAGGGTCTTGCTTACTTGAACACGTATCGTCCATACTTCTCTGAACCCAAGGCACCCCCTTACCAAAAGTGGTAAGTGCTTGAGTAGAAGGGGAAGGTGTTTAACTTCAAACCCTGCTACCCAAACATGACCGTGTGGCTGTACATATGGATCATCAGCCACCGACCTGACTGGACTGATGCTAAACTTGATAGCCCAAGTTCTTGTTGACTTGGTTGATGGTATAACCCAGCTATTTTTTTGTATTGTTTCCATAACTAACATCCTTTTTGCATTGTTCTGATGTATAATCTGGTCCTTTTTGCATTATTTCAATGTATAACCATGTCTTTGTTGCACTGTTTCACGGTTTAACTCTGGTCCTTTTTGCATTACTTTAGTGAATAACCAGGTTCTCTTTTTGCATTCTTCCAATGTTTAACCAGATTCCCTTTTCCTTGTTGTGATTTATAACACAGCTCTTTTTTTGCATTGTCCGAAGACAAATTCAGTTCCATTTTGCTTTTTCCGTTCACTAATCCAGTCCTTTTTGCTTTGTTCTGATGACTGACCTAGTTCCATTTTCTATTGTTTTGATGTGTGACCAAAATCTACTATTTCCTTACATGTTAATTTCCTACATGATATCAACCAGGGGACATTGCATTGAACTTCAGGAGGAAGTCCTGGTAGTTTCAGTGCTGGTTTGAATCCTACTAAGTACTTCTGCTAACTCATGCTAACCTATGAGCAATGGCTTCTGGTTTAAGGAATTGAACCCACCCTCAGAACAAGTGCTTCACCTCTTCAACAAAGTAGACGTGCAATATGCCATACTTACATAATTTGCAGAAATCTCCAAATTTACATTGAGATGACAATAAAACCATCTGGTAACTGTCCAACATGCAGAAAATAATAAACTGATTGTATTACAATATTATACTCAACCATTTTGACTTTGTGTTTTTAGCAGAATTTTAAACTATTAAATGTAGCTGAATACAAGCTAAAGAAACACAATTAATGTAACAAATAAACTAAACTTAGAATTTAGACTTAAATCTAATGCAGAACTTTAAAAATAACAAGTTACAGTAAATGAAACCCTATAGTTTTAGGTTCCTGTTGTATTCACTGCAGCCACAAGGTGGCAGACTTTTCCTTTCTTTGATTAATAAAATGACTTCAAGCAATTTGTTTTCCACTAGTTTTATAATAAATGAATTAGGAAGAAACATTTGCATTGAGTTTGAGACATCGCTCGCATAGTTCTGTGTAATATATTTTAAATTACTGCGTGATAAAACGTATTATTTTTAAATTACATTCTATCATCAAATGATTATTAATTATTATTATTATTACAAAAAAATAATACAATTTATTCAATCCCCAAATGTGTAGACAATTAAGGACATTAGTATAGTAGTAATTCATTTCCTTCAAATTAATAAAGTTTGTATGGTTAAAGTGAGCAGACAAAAAGGATAGTAACAGTAACACATCTTTATTAACCTGATTCACAAACCATAAAAGGTCAAAAACAAGGTCAGTTCATGTAAACAAACAGCAAATAAAGCTGTTGACATGGTGACAGCACAAACACATTAATCCTCAGAGTTTCTGTACAAAAGAGTTGATATGAACTTTAGCTGAGCTTAAACATCATCTGTATGTAGACAGTGAGCATGCATTAAAACGCTGTGTATATTTCACACTGTAATTAGAAAACAGTCATAATCATTTGTAAACGCTGCAGATTTTTGTAAACCAGGGAAGATCATTTCTCACTTTACATTTACGTAAATACAAACATGTATTGGAATGCATAATTACACAGGTTAACTATATAAAATAATGAAACCAATTATATAAAAAAAAAATAATGAAATTATATGAATGTTTTAACAACAAAGATAGTTCTGAACCTATAATGGTTTTGTTATATATTTATCATTTAATTTTTTTAATTAAAAATATACAATTAGCTGATAAACCTTGGGTAAAGTCACAGAAACCAAAACATGCTCCTAAAAACTTTGATACATAATGTTTAGCTTTCAGTGCAAACCAGTGTGTTTATTAGCAAGCAGAGGATACAAACAAGTACAACAGTGTTGTTTTGTGTATTTTTATTGTTTTGTGTAATTTGTTAGTTTGTATTTGTATTCTCTTTTTTTTTTGTATTTTTATTGGCATTTTGTGTATAGCTGTTATTTTTTTGTGTAATTCTGTTCTCATTTTGTGTATATTTATTGTTTTGCATAATGTACTGTGTAATTTTGTGTAATGTATGCATCATTTATTGTTAGTTTGTGTATTTCTATTGTTATGCATAATTTTCATTTTGTGTATTTTTTTGCTGTTTTGTGTGATTTATTGTCATTTTGTGTGTATTTTGTTCTCATTTTCTGTACTTTTGTTGTTTTTGTGTATTTCTATAGTCATCTTGTTCAGTTTTGAAGTAATTTTGATAATTTTACTGGTCTTTTGTACATTTTTCTTTCATTATGTGCATTTTCTTCGTTTTTGTAACTGGTAGCTTTGTTAGTCATTCATGTGTAGTTTTGTGTAATTGTCATTTTGTGTATTTTTCATATGTTTGCACATTTGTCCTGTGTTTTTAGTGGATGATGGATTCTGACACAGTTTAAGGTTGTATTTTTTTTGCACAGAGTGGAGAGAGGACATGTATCCTTCCTGATTGACCTCAGATGCAAATATGCATCAAAGTGCGAAGGCCCGCCCTCGCCTACATCTGATTGGAGGAGGTGGCCCCTCCCACCTGGCTGTAGTCAGATGGAGGGCTGAAGTTTCCCGACTGATCCAGACCTCCTGGGTTGTAGGGCTGCTGGGTAAACGTGCCCGCCTGTTTCTGAGAAGCCCCGCCCCCTGCCAGTCGACCCGCCCCTTTGTGCCAGCTTGTCTCCTTGAAAACAAACCAGATGTTTCCAGCCCAGAGGACAAAGTTTAGATATCCAAAAACCTGCAGAAACAAGATATAGCAACGATACACGACATAAATCATCAGATATGACAACATATAGAAATACTGGAGATTAAACTTAAGATAAGTTCCAATACAGGAATCATTAGCCTCATTAAAGCTTAATGATCCTCAAATAGTGAACGTTAGTGTGTAATATAACTTTTGGTGTTTTCACTGTGTGACAAGGAATTAGACGTTGTGTGGGAATAATTATTATACTGGTAACTATCTTGTTATGGGTGTTTTTAAAGTAGTTTTGTGTCATTTTTGTCTGTTTTGCATAATTCATTGTCATTTTGTTAGTTTTTGTTGTGGTTTAGCATAATTTATTGTTATTTTTGTATTTATGTTTTTCATAATGTATGGTCATTTTCTATACTTCTGATTTTTTGTTTTGTGTAATTGTCATTTTGTGTATTTCTGTTCTCATTTTGTGTAATATTTATACATTTTGGAGTTATTTTAGTTGTTTTTTGTCTGGGTTTTCATTGTGAACTGCACAAAATTAGTCTGAGGGCTGTAAGTGGTCCCTGGCCCGCCAGTTGTGCATGTCTACTTCCTGGACAGTGATTGCTTACATTTGGATATTATTTATTCCCACTCATATTTTAAAAGTAAGATTGACTTTCTTAACCTTGGAAAATGCAGAACTGGTTAACTTTCACTGCACCAAACAATCTCCTGAAGCAACGCTTCACGTGTAGTTACAACGATCCCCCAAACGTACCACGGATGTGTTGAGTCCAGACCACCGTGCTCCGTGCACAGACCCACACTTGTTGGTCTGAACTTTGCAGGCTGGGATGAGAAGCTGCACCTCGTCAGGATCTGTGGCCGTTTTTACGTCAGAAAGAGCTTTGGCCCACGCCGAGGAACTGACGAGCCACACGAAGGAGAACACAACGGTCACCACAAAGTCCTACAAGAACACAGAGAACGTAGCAAATGTTGAAGAACAGTCATGTGGAGACAGGACCATCTATAAGGGGGAATAAAGGGGAGAGATTTTTGGGGTCCATCCATAAAGTCAGTAAAATGGTCTATTCTATGAATCTGTGATAACCACATTTATTTATTCATCTGAAAAATATCCACTGTTATCCAGGAACATTTATTATTATAGTCATCTTAGAGATGGAAAACATTGTTTTAATCAGAAATAAATTGGGTTAAAAGTGGTGAAATGGGGGTTTTAAAAACCACAGAAATTGATTAATAGTTGCAAGTTAGAGTGGGCAAAACGGACAGAAAAAGTATTTAAAAGGGTTCAAAGTGTCAGAAATGGGGGGTTGGGGTAATGTAATTTAAAAAGTAGAAACAAATTAATTTAAACTGGCAAATAATGGGCATGACAAATCTTGAATGTGATTAAACTGGCAAAAATAAGCATGAAATATGGTGAAAAGAGGTTAAAAGTAACAAAAATGAGTCAACATATGTGACATTAGGTGAGAAACGTGGAGTAAAGGGTTTATAAGCACTGAAAAAAATGTGCAGAAAACGCATCAAAATTTGATGGAGAAGTGTCAGAAATGGGAGTAATGTAGAAAAAATGTATTAAAAGGAGCAAAAAATATGGCAAGAAAAAGTGATGAAAATAGGTAGAAAATAAGGGAAGTTTGGTGTCGTTGCAGAAAAAGAGTAAAAATAAAAATAGGCTCAAAATGTTAAAAAGAATATTCCTGGTGACCCTGAAAGGGGTGCTGACCACAAGGTTGGGAATCCCTGGCCAAACTCACAATGAGTGGTCCTCGGCTGATTTGACGATATTTGTTGAGGAAGAAGATGTAGACGATGGAGGCCATGAGGGAATAGAGGAAGGCAAACACTGAGATGGTGACAAAGAACTCTGCAGACGAGGAAAAGTCTCCAATCAGGAACACTCGCTCTCGTTTGGTGGCTTCGCACGCCGGTGCCTCAAAGGACACCTGATCCAACCTGTGAACACACAACAATGGGTTCAGCATCCATCAGCATCCATCAGCATCCATCAGTGAGGGGCCAAAGGAAGCTGTGCTCACCTGAAAGGATAACCAAAGTCAATGGGAATGCTGAGGTTGCTGCTGGCCTTCTCCATACAGTCCACGCTGACACGCAGCTGACCAGAGTAGCCTCCACACGTGGAGAACGCAAAGACGGCAAAGAGCTGCAAAAACACACACACGTAAATCAACACCACTGAATTTCTGCATTTTAATCTACTAATGTTTGTTAAATTACAGCTCATGATGTTGTGGTGGATTTGATCGTCTACATCAGACATGGGCCACATGCGGCCCTCGGTCAAGTGTTCAGTTGACCCCAAAGTAAACGCACAAAATGACTCCAAAAACACACAAAATGCTGGATAAATACACAAAACAAAAGCAAAAAGATTAAAATAAATAAATGAAATTAAAAAAAACATACAAAATTACAGCACATTCAGAAAAAGGCACAAAAGGACAATAAAAATAGATTAAACTCTAAAACCACACAAGACGACTACAAGTATACACAAAAATCACTATACAACATGCAAAATGACACCAAAAATCCACAAAACAGCAACAAAAAACACAAACGTTTTCTGCATTTTTGTTGCAGTTCTTTCTTTATTTTGGGTGTTTTTGGAGTTATTTTAGGATTTTTTTGGTCATTTTGTAAATTTTCTTTTGGTCATTTAGTGCATTTTATGTCAGTTTTGTGTACTTTTGTTGTTTTCTATCTTTTTGGAGTCATTTTGTGCATTTGTATTTTAGTTTTGTGTGTTATTGAAGTCATTTTGGGTGTTTGTGGAGTCTTTTTCTGCATTTCATTGTAATTTTGTGTATTCTTGTTCTAGTTTTGTATGTTATTAAAATCATTTTGTGTAATTCTGTTGCCATTTTTGTGTTTATGGAGGACTTTTAGTTATTCTTTGTTGTTTTGTGTGTTTCTGGAGTCATTTCGTGCATTTTTATCATAGTTTTGTTTGTGTCGTTGAAGTCATTTAGTGTGTTTTTGATGCCATTTTGTGTGTTTGTGGAGTATTATTCTTAGTCGTTTTTTGTGTTTGTGGAGTCATTTTGCTCATTTGTATAGTAGTTTTGTGTATTTTTCTGTCATTTTGTGTAGTTTTTTTAAACTAAAACTTTATGTGCATTTACTTTGGGGGCCCCACAACATTAAACGCAGGGCAGCATGGGGCCCATGTCTGGTTTAACGTATGGTTTCTGACTGGGTCCTTTGAACAGCAGAGCTTAGCTACACTGTGGAAAGACAAAAGATGCAAAGCTCTGCATCCCCGTGAGTTTATCTCCCTCACTTAGAGCTCAGATCCTCAGGGAACAACAGATAGAGCGAGAGCGAGAAGAGATGGAGGGATACAGGGAGGAGGAGGAGAGATAAAAGTCACCCGTACCAAACCGGTGTTTAAATGCTCAGGTACAGATGTGAGTGAATCCAACCAAAAATAACCAAATGAATCCAAAATGACAGGGTTGGAACCAAAATGGTGCAGGGCTGTCAAACCCAGTGTGTAAATCACACAAACTCAATATTTCAAGTGGAACAAAGAACCTCCTTAAGCCTCAAAACTCAATAAGCTGCACACTCAACATTTGAAATGCCACTATAATTCATCAATCTGTCATTTATTCAACACAATGACAAACGCTGTAATCCATTGGCTCGTTTCTCATCATTTCATTGCTCTTTCCTTCTGTTTGCAGAAACTTGAGGGAAATGTAGGACAGTCTTTATGATGAAGAAAACCCAGAGCGAGGGAAACATACTGTATCTCATTTTAAACGCTTATCGCCCGCTGCTGCTCTAATCACTGCACAAACTAACCACAGGGATTTAAACACATTAAAATAACAGTAAATTGTTTAAGAAATAGTTCATTTTACACTAAGATTCCAAAAAACAAACCGAATCACAGAAAAACTCTAAAAAAAAACACAATAAGACGACAAGTATACGTAAAATATATGAAAAATATACAAAACGAAATCAAATTTCATAAAAATGACAAACATTTTGTGTATATTTATTGTGGTTTTGTGTGTTATTCAAATCATTTTGTGAATTTTTGTTGCCATTTTGTGTGTTTATTGAGTAATTTCCAGATTTTTTTTGTGTGTGTTTTTAAGTCTTTTTATGTATTTTATTGTACTTTTTGTTGTTGTTGTTGTTTTCTATTTTTTATTTTTTTTGGAGTCGTTTTTGTACATTTTTTTTTTTGTAGTTTCGTGTGTTATTGAAGAGACTTTGCATGTTTTTATTGTCATTTTCTGTGATATTGAAGTCATTTTTAGAGATTTTTGTCAACGATGAAGAAACCCAGATTCACAAACTAACCACACAGATTTAATGCAATGGAAAAGAATCCAATACATCAATAAAACAGTAAAATGTTCAAGAAAGATTAAAAATAAACATGAAATTCATCACTCTACGTGTATTAAAGCAGGGGTGTCAAACTAATTCTGGTTCAGGGGCCAAAATATGGATAAGTCTGATCTTAGAGGTTGGGAATTGAATCATTTCATTATTAGTGTTACTTTGCATTTCCATGTATAAATGAAATGTAACATGTATGTAAAGTATATATGGCACCGACAATATCCAACCAATAGGTGACGTTCAGTGACAATATTTATTCACTTTGGGGAAATGTCAAATAATTTCAGGATTAAGCAGGACTTTGGAAAAATGTGGTTTCTAAGTAAAAATTAAATGGAGTAATTTTGGTTGGTTTTGTTGTGATTTTGTGGGTTTGTAGCGTCATTTTAGACGTTTTTTTATTGTCATAAGTGTTTTTGATGTCATTATTTATTAAAGTTTTGTGTGTTAAATATTACATTTTGTGCCATTGTCTGTGTTATTGAAGTTATTTTAGAGATTCTTTGTCATTTTGTGTGTTTTTGGAGTCATTACGTGCATTTTCATTGTAGTTTTGTCTTTTTTTATTTGTTTTCTATTTTTGTGATTCATTTTGTGCATTTTATTGAAGTTTTTATTCATTTTGGGTAAATTTTGTCAAACAGTTTGTGGATTGAGCAGGGTTTTGAAAAAATTAGGTTTCTTTCAACAATTCAAGAGTAAAAAACTGGGAAAACTGGAAACTCTGGCATATTTTATAGAGTTTCATTAAATTTGTGACAAATATTACGCCCCTTCACAACCCTACTGAGATATCCACAACTAAATGATTTGGTAATTTACACTGTTTTTCCCTTGCGGGCCGATTTGGATGTTTTAAAGGGTCGTATTTTGACACGTGTGTATTAAAGGTAACTACAGAAGGTAAACAAATCAAAAATCAAGCTGTGGTTCAAAGGAAAGTTGTTTTCCTTTCTTTTTGATCAGAACTTCCTGTTTTGCTACATCTACGATAACTACAGCATAATTTCACACAGCAGAGAAGAATAAAAGCTGATCATTGTTTCACCTCCAGCGCTGAAGAACAAAACCAGGAGCTTATTTAATCCTGCTCTGCACAGGGAACGCTTTGTGTCCAACACAGCCCACTTTTCTCTTTAAGCCTGACTGACCACAAGGGAATTTCTACGAATTCAGTGTAACAGTGTCCCTACATGTTGGACTTCAACGTCTGTGAGAGAAGCTGAATGAAAACCTAAAGAGGAAATACACAGCTGTGTGTGTGACTTCAATTCTTCATAAATAGTGCTGTTTATGTGTTTTTTAAACAGAAAATGAACATTTTTTTAAGCTCATTTATCAGTTTCTATCAGGCACAGCTCCATCCATCATCCATTCATCTATCTGTCCAGGGTTGCTTAGTTAAAGGTCCAGTATTATGTTATTTTTCACTCATCTCTAATTGTTCTAAGAACAAAGTATTTGAGGTTTATTTTCCCAAACTCACCTGTTTTCTGGAGTTTTAGCCTCTGAAAAGTAACTTTCACACTGCTTCTAAAAACAGGCTGTTTTGGAGCCTTCATTAATTATTTATGGTCAAAAACAGACAGAAAAAGTGTCAAAAATGGTTCAAAGTGTCAAAAACATTAATAATTATTTCAAACTGGCATTAATTGGCCATGATAATTTATAAATGTGATTAAATTGGTAAAAACAAGCATGAAATATGGTGAAAAGAGTTTAAGAATGACAATAATGGGTCAACATATGTATATTGTCTTTTTAAAGATGTAAATCCTTGTTTTAATCAGAAATAAAAAAGGGTTAAAAGTGACCAAAAATGGTGGAAAAGGTGGTGAAATGGGATTTAAAAAACTGAAAAATGGTTCAATATTGGAACAATAAGTTTAAACTGGCAAGTAATGGGCATTACAAATCATGAATGTGGTTATATTGGCAAAAAATAAGCATTAAACATGGTGAAAAGAGGTTAAAAGTGACAATAATGGATCAACATATGTGGTGGAAAGGGTTTATAAGTGCTGGAAATGTCTAGAAAGTGGACACAATGTGCAGAAAAAGGTGTTGAAATTTGATGTAGAAGTGTCAGAAAAGGGAGTAATGTAGCAAAAATGAAAAATACAGCAAGAAAAAGTGATGAAAATCAGGTTAAAATATGACAAGTTTGGTGTAGTTGGAGACCAAATAATTTTGGCCAAAAACAGACAGAAATATGGTGAAAAGGGTTCAAACCCCAACCCTACTGGGACAATTAGTTAAAACTGGCAAATATTGGGCATGATTACATTTAAATGTGTTTAAATTGGCAAAAATAAGCATGAAATATGGTGAAGAGAGGTTAAAAGTGACAATAACGGGTCAATATATGTGACATTAGGTGGAAAAGTGGTGAAAAGTGGTGTAAAGGGTTTATAAGTGCTGAAAATGTCTTGAAAGTGGGAAAAACTTTACAGTAAATGCATTGGAATTTGATGTAGAAGTGTCAGAAATGGGAGAAATGTAGCAAAAATGCATTTAAAGGAACAAAAATATGGCAAGAAAAAGTGATGAAAATAGGTTTAAAATATGGCAAGTTTGGTGTAGTTGCAGAAAAAGGGTAAAAATAAGCAAAAATAGGCTCAAAATGTTAAGAAAGTATTCTTAGTTTCTTGAAGGTATCTGGCAACCCCCTCCCAGTGTCTCGCGACCCCAAGGTTGAGAACCCCTGCTCTAGATCACTGTGAATATCTGGAAAAAAGGAGATTTGTCATTAATAAGTCAAACACATCATTTCTGGGAGTTAAAATCCTGATATTGTTGTATTTAGTCCATTAATCATCCTGTAGCAAAAAAATGGTGGTTAGCAAGAGAAAACCAAGACCTGAATCACAGATGTGTTGTTGTTGTTGTTGTTGTTGTTGTTGTTGTTGTTGTTGTTGTTGTTGTTGTTTTGTAACTTTTTAGATTTGCACAAGTAAAGGAATCTAAATGAATCCATTGATAGACTTTGAAAATGTGTAAAAACAGCAGCAGCTTAATAGGAAAATACATGTTTATCATCTGCATCATGTGCTCAAGCAACTGTACAATTTAGCTCTCACACACACACACACACACACACACACACACACACACACACACACACACACTGTAACGGGTTTGGGCACATCTCAAAGGACAGCTTCTGCATGAGTTGGTTCACAGTAGAGAGGAGGAAACCTTACAGCTGTTCACATCACAACATGTCAGCCAATGACAGTGTGCCAAACAGACCAGGGGCTGCACACACACATGCACACACACACACGCACACACACAAGCATGCACAGCCCTAAACCTACCACAAGAACCTCCTGCAGACATCTCTGATTATGAACACGCCTCACACTCGCGTGTGACACTTACAGGATGAACTTCAATATCTCTTCATTTCAGCTTCAAATAAAGTTGAGCAGAATAAATATAGATCGTTGCTTGGGCTGTGAGACAGAAACAAACAACATGTAACATCTAACATTGATGTTTCTAGGGTTAGCTAGTTTTAATACACCCCAGTCATTTGACGACAAAACAGCCACAGACATTTGCGTGGTTTCACAAATATTCTTCTGATACAGACAGAGTTCACCCGTCTCATACTTGAATACGTAACCCCAGCTCCCACATTCACCATAGCTTTCAAGCGACCACTCTTGATGCAAAGGAAATGGAGGTGGTGTCTGAATTCTTTTCAAAATCACCAAAGACTTTTCATGGTGACCGGCAATACGTTTTGATTCTTGTAGAATTGTACCAACAGTTTCACTAATGATACCAGTAGACATGGTGAAGCCAGTGTGTGTGTGAAAAGTTTAGAGGTAAGTCTGATGTGTGAAGCCTGTGTGCGTGTGTGTGTGTGTGTGTGTGTGTGTGTGTGTGTGTAAGCTGGAGAAAAGTACTCCAAAAACACACAAAATGGCAGAGAAATACACAAAATAACAGCAAAAATAGACACACACAAGAGCACAAACCTCCACAAACCTACAAATATTCTCTTTTCTAGATATTGTAGATTTCCATGGCATCAAGTCTTTTTTTAGTTAAAATGTTATCAAAATCACTCGAGTGCCTTCAATGTAATGCTGCTAAAAGACAAGTACAGTAACTCCTTAAGGTAAAAACTCCCAAAAAAACACACAAGACAATTACAAATAAGTAATTGAAAAATATGCAACAAACGAAAAAACAAAACCACACAACATAAGTAAAGTAAAAAAGAACAAAAACACACACAAAACGAATCACAACACAGAAAATATGTACAGAATTACTTAAAAAATACACAAAAGCAACCAAAATTAGCTGCCTAAACAACAACAAACACACAAAATAATAAAACAGACAAAAAATTACAAAATAGATCAAACGACATAAAAAAAATACACAAAATCACACAAAATGAGAGACAAATAATCAAAGTGATGAAAAGCTAACGTATGAAAAATGATAATACAAATATGAAAAATCACAACAATAACACAGAAAAGGACGAGAAAATAAAATTCAAAAACACAAAACAACAATAAAATGAAATAACAAAAACTAAAATACACTACATGGCTCCAATACAAAAACAAAAATACACTTAACGGTTTCCAAAAAACAGAAAGCAAGAAACACACAAAATGAGAGAAAGAAATACAACACGACAACAAAAATACACAAAATCACAGAAAAATATACAAACCAACAACAGAAACACACTTGATGACTCCAACAAAACCCCAAAAATCAAGAACCACACATATAATAACATAAAAAATACAAAACGACAAGAAAATGACACAAAATGAATAAAAAAACCCACACGTAACAGTCACACAATAAAAGACAAATAATCAAAGTGATGAAAAGCTACAGTATATAAAACAATAATACAAATATGAAAAATCACACCAATAACACACAAAAGGACATGAGAAAATAAAATTCAAAAACACAAAACAACAATCACACACAAAATGACAAAAAAAATATATATATATATATGAAATTGTGACCACTAAAATACACCATGGTTCCCAAAACCCCAACAACAAACACATACAAAATAAAATTTAAATATATAAAATACACAAATTACACTTACAAACACACTTCAAAAAATACCCCAAAAAACAAGAAACACACAAAATGACAGAGAAAATACAAAACAACAAGAAAAATACACTAAATTATCACAAAAAACCCACAATATAACAACAAATGCACACAAAATGAAAATAATATAAACAGAATGACACAAAAACACAAACTTTTTATTGTTTCCTGTGTTAATGCTCTGATGGCTCATTATTCTAACGCTGACATGAATGTTCATCATGTGACCCTCGGATCAGATATAATACATTTTTGTGGCCCTGCTGTGATAAAAAGGAACAGGATTTGAAGGTAAAATACAGAATAAAAGAGTTGAACTGTTTCATCTTTTTAACACAGGGAGTTGCACGTATTAGTGAGACGTAGAATAAGGTGCAGAGACAAGACATAAACTATGAGAAATTAGTCAGAAAGCGTCTGATAGTCAATCACAGCTCATTAACGATGTCACACACACACACACACACACACACTGTACTGTTACAGTGTTATCATCATCACACAGATGGAGATTTAGATCTTTGGCAGCGTCACACAAATCCCACAGGAAACATTGCTTAAAGCAGCGGTAGGCAACGTTTATCACAGCAGGGCCACAACAATGTGTTTGTTTAATGAGGGTCACATGATCAACATTCATGTCAGCATGTAGATTAATGAGTGACCTGAGCATTAATACAGGAAACAACAAAGAGTTTTTATAGTCATTTTGTGTGTTTTTCTCTCATTCTGTGTTTGTGTGTTATTGTCGCGTTGTGAGACATTTTGTGTATTTCTGTAATCCTCTTGTGTATTTTTCCTGTAAAATACATGTTTTTTGGAGTCATATTGTGTATTTGTGTTGTCATTTTGGAGTCATTTTTATCTACTGTTGTCATTTTGCGTGTTTGTTAGTACTGTAAGTTGGCAGTCATTTTTTTTTATGTTTTTCTTATGTTTTGGTGTACTTTAGTTGTCATTTTCTGTAATTGTATATACCGTATTTTTTCTGAGTAATTTTATGTGTTACTGTTGTTTTGTGGGGTTTTTTTTTGGAGTATTTACTGTGTTTTTCTCATATTTTACTGTATTTTTCTGCCATGTTGTAATTCTTTGTATTTTTTAATGTATTCTTGCTTTTGTTTTGTGTATTTTTCTGTCATTTTGTACATTTACATTTCACAATAAAATTAGAACGAGGGCAGCATGTGGCCGAAAGGAACGTTCTCACCACAGTACACACACACACATACCCGTTTTTATCACACCGTGAGGACCAATGACAGAATGGTGTCTTATGGGATCCACACTTCCTGAAGGTCATACAGATCTGATTTTAATTTCTAAAATCATGAAAAATTTAAGGGAACACACAAATCACTTGAAACCTTCATTTTTTTAAAAATCGGTCCCCACGGCGTGAGTGATATTTCAGGAGGTGGACCCCACCAGAGTAGAAAAACCAACACACACACACACACACACACACACACACACACACACACACACACACACACACACACACACACACACACACACACCCTATCCTCATGGTTACGGTGATTTGACATCAAAGAAACTCACTTCTCTGTGTTTGTCCTGAGGCTTGTGTTCAGTTCACTACATTAGACACAACACACTCCCTCCATCAAACAGCTTTGGTTCATTCCTCATCCTTATTGTTGGATTCTCTTACATCCCTCACATGTGACAAACTCAAGGCTCGGGGGCCAAACACGGCCCTTTGGAGCATCCAATTTAGTCCACAGGAGAAAGTAAATATGACAGAGAAAACATAAATAATTCATTTGTAGATATCTCAGTCCTTTCAAATCCACAAATTCAACTAAACTCCACAGTATTTCTCTGCCTATATCACAAATTGTTGAAAGAACTTTCCATTTTTCTAATATCTTGCACAATTACTCACAAACAATCACAGAAAACTGCCCAGAATTGAATTAAAATTTGCCACAAAATCTAAATATTTTTAAGTGGAGATCCTACACGGGATGATATCTGTCAATACTTGCTTATATATTGTTGTTGCCTTCTTTATAGTTTAAATATCACTAATAAATATTAAATAGGGCACAATAATGTTGAAATTACTCTTTTTTTTTTACAGTTTGACATTCCTGGGCAAATAAATACAAAATTTGTGTGACTGAAAAAATAGCACACGCTGTTTTCACCAGGGTGTGTGATTTAAAAAATATAAAGTAGCTCAATTTAATAATATAAACTTAAAAAGGAAGATACTATATCTTTCACAATTGGAACTTTATTATTTCCACAAAGGAAAAAAATATAAAATAAAATAAAATAAAAGGTTTGTCAAAATGTATAATTATTATCATTTTTTAAATAAAATAACACCAATAAATTCAATTCAAAATAAAATAATAAAAAAAAAAACATTTTAGGCTACAATAAATGATAAATAATAATAATCTTAAAAAAAATAAATAAATAAATAAATAAATAAAAAAATAAAATTAATAATAATAATAATAATAATAATAATAATAATAATAATAATAATAATAATAATAATAATGCTCTGAAAAAATAACCTATAATTAATGCTGTTTTGGTGCATATGTTTAATCTGATTGGTCGGCTATGATGTGATGTATTTGATTGTTGTCTGATCGTTTCATTTTTTGTAGTTTCACAATGTCCGCTGATCATTTTAAAACAAATAATAATAATAATTTACTCAGTACTCTTTTAAAACATACGTACAAGTAAAATGACTATACCCATAAAAACTTCTGCTGGAATATCCGTGGTTGTACTTCACAACAGAGGACATGAACGTGCAAGCAGGCAATAGTCACACCCCAAAACAGCTGATGGAGCACTCTGTTTATAAAAGGATCTCTGATTGGCTGAAATGTAGCATCACGCTCCTGGATTTCTGAAGCTCAAATATAAAACGAGAAGGATCAGAGGTCCAGAGTCCTCTTAGAACACTTTTAATTACAATATATTCAAATGTTAGCATACATTTTTTTAACCTAATGAAGCAAAAAAAAATTACATACTGCAGCTTTAAAGAGATCATATGTCTACTGCATGAATCACTGGCCAAAGGAGCAGGTGTCAAACACAGTCACTACATACAGAGCATACTGTATATACTTCAGGTATTATTAATTACTCTTTCGTGTGCACAAATGATTAAAAAAAGAAATAAAAATTACCACGTCATGTGACAAACAAACAAACACACAAATAAATAACATCACACAACTGTGGAAACTGAATCCCAGTGTAGAATAGTGAGTTTTTCTCCTACTATTGCACAAAAACAAACCAAATCACACAGATTTATGTTTATTCATGTGTATAAATGAACTCACCCATTGCAGAACGCGGATAAATCCCAGCGGTATTTTCAGCACCTGAAATGTCGCTCCAGAGGAAAGCTGCACACACGCGCACACACGCACACGCTCACTAATTAAGCTCACTTCACTTCAGGTGTAATGAGACAGACGGTAACCCACTCACCTGGTGAGCAGAGTCCATTCTGTTCTTCTCTTTACATGGAGGAGAAAATAAAAGATGAAATAAATCCAAACAATCACCGATGGAACCGACGCGCGTCGACGATCCGGAGACTGACTCCGACTGTGTCCGGAAAAAGCCGAGCGTCTTCGGTTGTTATGGACGATGTAGAGAGGTTTATTATAGAGACAGGAGGAAACAAGACCCTCACTGTCTCTATGAGGGTCTGCTTCACATTAGTGCAGACATTATATATATAATTTATTTTTAATAAATGTAATACACACACACGTTGTTTGGCCTTAGAATGATTTCATGGAATATTAAAGACATGGCCTGGGGGCCGCATGTAAATGATTAGTGCGTGTAAAGGAATTAATCAACTCTAGAAACACACGAAATTGTAGAAAAAACCCACAAAATGACAATAAAACATGCAAAATAAACAGTATAACAACAAAAACACAACAAATGATTGAAAAAACCATATAAAACAGCAAAAAAAAATCATACAAAATGAAAGAAAAATGGACAATATGGTCAGAAAACACACAATGTGTTGTTAGTAAAATAATAAGAACATAACAAAAACACACAAAATTCAAGTTGGAACTTTTTTAGTTATCTGCAGATTCTTTTTCCTCGCTGCAGTTGTTGCATAAATTACCAACTGCTTTTAGTGATATATTCAGTGCTGTTGTCAGTATTTGTGGACATACATACACACTGTTTTTAAACTTTCATGTCAGCATTTAAAATGACCACTTTCTGAGCATTAATACAGGAAATAACAAATAAAGGATGTTTGTGTGTTTTTATTTTTGTTTGTTTTTTTGTTTTTGCGGGGGGGGGTTCTGTCATTTTATTGTTATTTTCTGTCATTATTTATGTTATTTATATTTTTGTTATGTTTTTGTGTGTTTTCGGTCATTGTGTTGTTATTTTGCGTCTTTCCCTCATTTCTGTATATGTTTGTTGTTTTCTGTCTTTTTGTTATTATGTGGTTTTTCTATCATTTCTGTATAATTTTGTTGTTTTGTGTGTTTTGTTGTGGTTCTCCATGTTTTCTGTCTTTTTTTGTATTTTTTGTTGTTTTGTGTAATTCTTGTATTGTTTTGTGTTTTTTTGTAATTTCTTTGGCGTATGTGGCCCCCGGGGCCTCATGCCAGGCATAGCGTGTATTTTAATCCACACAGATTTTCAAAGCACTGCATCAAATAGAGAATTGTTGAATATAGGAACTCAAAATGATCTGAAACGAGGTGTTTCATATTTTCCTTTGGAGCAGAGACGTTAAACTCATTTCAGGTCACTGGCCAAATATGGAGCAGTTTATAAGAGAGAAAATTAGCAATTTGAAGATTATTGTGCTCTAGTTTGTACTTTCACATATTAATTAATAAGTAACGTGTAAGGAAATGATGACGTTCAAGCAATAAATTACGAATTTCAGTCCCTGCAGGAGTTCCACTTTAAATGTCCTTATTTTGTGGAATAATTTGAGGAAAATTGCCGGATTTTGAAAAAATTAAGAGTTCCTTTCAACAATTTCAGATTAAAAATGACTGCCATCATGTGATGTAAGCATGGGAAAAACTATGAGCACTGCAAGTATTGTGAAGTTTCATTGAATTTGTGTATTTGGAAGGGATGAGATATCTACAACTGAATTATTGGTCATTTACATGTTTACATTTCATGTTTTATATCATAATTCATTCCTTTCTCCTGCGGGCCACATTGGATGCTCTAAAGGGCCGTATTTGGCCCCCGGGCCATGAGTGAAATACCAGGAGTCTGGAATATTCATGTAGAAAAAAAAATTTAACTCAAAATAATTTAATAAAATAACTAAAAAACACACACAATTATAAAAAAAATACACAAAAGGACAGTAAAAACATACAAAATAAGTTAACAGCATGACAGGAAAAACATTGAAAATGACTCCATAAACACACAAAATGATAGGAATACACACAAAATGACTCTAAAAGCACAAAACGACAATAAACACACAAAATACGTAAAATAAAAATGAACAATATAGTCACATGTATTACATCACATGTAACTAAGCATACCTGTATTCTCAAGGTGAATATGTACTGTATTTGGCAATTTGAAAAAATTGTCAAATAGAATTGTTCATGTGAAAAACATCTTATTGTGTATATATGTATTATTATCATTATTTTTTGTGTCATCATGAACTTTGACCATTACCGATATTTTTACTGGTAAGTTGTATAGTTTTGGTCCAATAAAATAAAATCCTCCACTTGAGATGAGCTTTTCATAAATGTAAGCATCAAACTTGTACGATAAATATTGGTAGAGCTATGGAAAATTTGGGTTTTTGACACTTAACGCAACCTTGACCTTGATAATTTGGCTCCAAAAAAGGTCAACTGCACATCCTTGACATTGCCTCTATGAGATGACATACGTGTCATTAGTGCTGCATTAATAGTCTAGGAGGAGTTCCAGAAGAAAAATAACGACGAAAACAATGTATTTGTCCATTTTCAGAGGAATTCTAGATCAGAGACTCTCGGTCACACATTTCTACCTCTGATTGGCTGCAGTTACTGTAGCCACGCCCACCAGTGCATCAAAGGTATCCCTTCATGAAATATTTCTGTTTATTTAGGTTTGACATGATTTTCTCCTTTTCTGCTAATTTTGTGTCTTTTTATTTATTTCACACTGACTTGTTAATTAAACGTATCCTCATACGCCTGTGACAGCACAAAGAACTGAGACATGATTAAATATCTGAACAAAAGACAGGCTTTGGTTATAATCAAGTGTAAAATGGCGTTAGACTTGGTCTCATTCTGCACCAGTGAAACGGGTTTGTTAATCAGGATTAACTTTAGTTTAGCATGAAGGGAAAAAGAGAGAAAGAGAATAAAACCATCAAAAACCAATATATTTCTAAAAAAAAACCTGTATATGGTTTACACACACACACACACACACACACAGTGTAGGTCCACTGCTCTTCTCATTCTGTATCAACTCATGATTTCCAGGACGGATGTAAAAGGGTAATGAAGGAGAATGAGCCACCATGATAACAGACTTATGCCGTGTGTTGCTAGGCAACCAATCCATCAGGCGCAGAGAAACAGAAACCTTCCTTCCTGCGTGTTGTGACAATGACGACCAATTATCAGCCTTCTGTCTCGCTGTGGAGGATTTAACTCGACCTAAATTACGCCTCTACTGACCTCTGATGAATAAACAATAAATATCACATGTGTGTGTGTGTGAAGTAGGAGGCAGGACTTTACCATCAGTGTCACACATAATTAAAGCACTTCTGGAAGAACAACGATTATTTACACTTTCAACCCTGAGAAAATCAGCCGCGTGAGGAGATTCTGATGTGGAGGGTTTTTTATTTCTGTGATTCAGGGAAAATAAATAGGATGCAGTCGAACACTGCATTAGAATTAGCTTAGCATTAGTCTATCATTAGCCTAGCATTGACATTAACTGAGCATTAGCCTAGCATTGACATTAGCTGATCATTAGCATTAATATCAGCATTAACCTAATATTAGCATTAGTCTAGCATTAACATTAACTAGGATTAACTTACAAGCATTAGCTTAGCATTAATCTAACACTGGCATTAGCATTGACCTAGCATTATCATTAACATTAGCTTAGCCTGCTGCTTCCTCACTAATAAAGTACATGGATAATAATTAGTGAAGATACCTCCAGCATCCCCCACTCATTTTTAAAAACAAAATGTGTGTGTGTGTGTGTGTGTCAGTTTCCTGTTTTTATTATAGTTTAGTAAAGTAACGATGAGCGCTAGAAAAAGAAATCATTTATTAGATTATCTCCATCTTTAATATCTTCTCTTGTCGTCTAGCTCCACCTTCTTTTTCTACTGCTCCATGTCATTTTCATTCTGTAGTGTTTTCATGGCGAGGCCCCACAGAGTCACACTGGAGGTGAAGGGGCCCTCCGTGGCCCTGTAGGCCCGACTGGACCCCGTGGCCTTGTCCAATGAGGAGCTTCCATTCTTCTGCTGAGTCAGCGCTCCTTTGCTTTGCTTCAAGACGTCCGCGGAGGCATCAGCAGCTCCGTTTCCCTCCTGGTGGGTGGGTGAGAGGAGGTGGTGAGGAACCAGGGAGTGTAGCTCAGGAAGGGGCGTGGCTAAGGGCGTGTGGTTCTCTACATGTGGTACGTCTTTGTTGAGCGGCCTCTTCAGCGTGTGTTTGGAGGGGACGGCGTCTGGTTTCTCCACAGGAGGTCCTTTACAGTACATGTTACTGTGTCTCCTCAGCAACGCAGAACGAGTGAAGCTCTTCCCACACGTGTGACACATGTAGGGTTTCTCTCCAGTGTGGGATCGCATGTGACGCTGCAGGTCTCCTGAGCCCATGAAGCTTCTTCCTGTATTTAAGAAACATCATTGACTACATTAATAAAAAGAATAAATAAAGATTAAACTAAACATAAGAGCTAAATAAGCAAATAAATTACAAACATATGAAGAAAAAAAACTAAAGAAAATAGTGAATTCAAAAGTTTGTGTGAAATTAAATAAAACACCATTAGCTTAGTGCATTAAAATATTGCTTTTTCCCCTTTTTAGAGACTTCAACAATAAAGTTGTAATATTACAAGAATAATGTTGTAATATTAGAGAAATACATTTGTAAAATTTCAACTTTCTTATTATAATATTACAAGAAAAAACTTGTAATATTAAAAAAATGAACTTGTAGTTTTACAGGAAGAAAGTTGCAATAGTATGAGAATAAATTTGTATTAATACAAGAACACATTTGTAATCCTATGAGGAAAAAAAAATACTATTATTAATATTACAAGAATATTACATACATTTGTAATATAATATTACAAATGTATTTGTGTTACATTGCAAGATTATTCTTCTAATATTATTAATAAAGAATAAACTTGTCATACTATTGCAACTTTCTTCCTACAATATTACGAGTTTATTCTTGCAATATTACTAATAATACAAGAATAAACTTGAAATACTACAAGAAAAAAATGTGGAACATTATTAAGAAATTAATTTGTAAAATTACAAGACTAAATTTAATATTACAAGACTTAACATGTAATATTACAGGAAAAAAGTTGCAAGAGTATGACAATAAATTTGTAATATTATAATAATAAAGTTGTAATATTACAAGAAGGAAGTGGAAATATTATGAGAAAAACAACTTGTAATATTATGAAAATTAACTCTAAATTTGTAATATTACAAAAAAAGGTTTTTTTCTATTTTCTATCTTTTTCTCTCATTTTGTCATTTTGTGTATTTTTGTTTAAGTTTTGTATTTTTGGAATAATTTTTGTACATTCTTCTTTTCTTTTATTTTAGGTATTTTATTTTGATATTTGTTTATTAAAACATTTTTGTAAATTATTTATGTATTTTTTTTCTGTGTGAATGTCTGTGTTCTGTGTCATTTTCTGTATTTTACTGTTATTTTTAATATTCATTTGCCCATGATCTTAAAATACAACTATTGGACAGTGCTCAAATCAATGTTTGATGTTATTATAATAAGTACATATACTGTATTAGTGTGATATTATACGTATCGTTTCTTACCACATGTGGCACAGCTGTGTGGTCTCTCCACTGCATGGAAGCCTTTGTGCTTTAGAAGTTTTCTGTGTGTGTTGAAGGACTTTCCACACTGGTCACACGTGAAGTTTTTGTCCGTTGCGTGACTCCTCTTGTGCTCCTTTAAGTTGCTCGAGTTGTTGAATCCTGAAAACAAAGAGAGAAATAAATAATAAAATAATGATTGGGAAGCTAAACTTATGGGTACAGGTTAAATATGTTGTGTACCTCGACCACAGATATCACACAGATGAGGCTTTTCTCCTGTATGGACCAGTTTATGGCGCTGAACGTCTCCTGATGCTGTAAAACTGGAGTAAAAAACCATGAATATAATTATAATATAAATGTTATTGAAATCTACTGCTACAGTATGTCTGCAAAGTATCATTATTAAAAAAAAAACACAATAAAAGAAACAAAAGGCAACAGAGAAATAAGCTAAACAACTCCAGACTTATAAACATACAAACAAAAAAAAGCACAAATTTAGTCCAAAAATCCCACAAGGAACACCAAAACAGAATACAAATATACACAAAATATACCAAAATGACAGATACATACATAATATTAATTCAAAAAACAAAAAGCAGCGGAAAAACAAACAAAATTAGTCCAAAAATAGGAGAAAAAAAAAAAAAAAGCACAAAATTACTCCAAAAACACAACATACAACGAACTAAATGACAACATAAATACTCACAATGACAGAAAAAGAAACAAAATGATTCAAAAAATGACAAAAAATAAAAATAAAAAAAATACTCAAAAATGTGTCAGACACACAATAAAAAAACAACTAGTGCAGCAAATGAATTGCATATTTCAAGAGAATTGTTCACTTTGGTACAAAAGCATTTGGCACAGATCCTCTCTAAGGACCACTATTTTGGAAAAAGGCAGTGGCCACTCAAAAATTCAATATGGCGGCCATTTTTCAAGATGGCTGCCAGTGCTATTTAATTGGTTATTTTATAACAAAAAAATGCTCGAATCGGGCTAAACGAGATGTCAGCGGAAAGGTCTGGTTCGTCCGAGTCCGAATATGTGCAGAGTTAGAACTGGCATCCACTGGCACCAGTGGATGTGTTTTTTTTCTCAGAGTCCGAATAAGTGGTTTGTTTTTGGCTAGAGGCCGAATTGCGCCCACAGGTGGCCGCGCAGTTTGTTGTTTTCATGCACCAGGTGTAACCTCGGTCTATGGGAGAAAGCAGTATCAAAGTGGCTCCCTTTTGCTCATACTCCTCTGAGGTTACCCCTGGTGCAGGAAAACACCAACCTTCCACGGCCTCAGGAGGACCACACCTTTCTGCTGACACCTCATTTGACCAGATTCGAGCATTTTTGGATTTTTCCCAAGTTTTTTGAGGCGATTTAGTGTTTCGCCTCTGGCGGGCGCAGTCCGGACTCTACCCGGGGGGGGGGGGGGGTTACACATGTTCAGACTCGGGAGGACCAGACCTTTCCGCTGACAACTCGCATGGCCCGATCAGAGCATTTTCTGGTTATATAATAACCACTGAATAGCAATGGAGGCCATCCTTAGAGAGGATCTGTGCCAAATTTCATGCTTTTATACAAAAGTGACCTTTTTTTTTTTTACTAATGTGCTGCACTAAACCAAAACACCTGAAAAAACAACAAAAACACACTTTGTGTGTCTGCTGAGTTTTGTGTTTTTGTTGTGTTGTGAAAATAAAAAATAAAAAAAAACTCCAGACATACAACATGACCAGTTGACAACAAAAATATACAACATGATTCCAAAAAGCACAACATAATATACAAAAATCAGCAGAAAAATAAACAATATTAGTACAAAAAATACACAAAATGGCTCCAAAAACACACAAAACAACCACACAAACAGTTGTTTCTGTGTTAATATTCAGATTGGTCATTATTCTAAATAAAGACGTGAATGTTGATCATGTGACACACATATACACACGTATACAATAAACAGTAAACAGAATAGAGGGAGGAGCTCAGGAGGTCGAGCTGCTTCTTTGGCATTTTACCAAACAACAAATACATTGATAGCTGAAGGACTGAACTATTATTGGATGTTAGGTATGTCAGTGTTTCACCTTTTCCCACACAGCTCACAGATGTACGGTTTCTCTCCAGAATGGCGCCGTAAATGTGTTTGTAGGTTTCCAGCCTGTTAAACAAAGGCTGTGTGAGACCATGTGACGTCAAACCAGCGAATGACGTGAAAATCAAAATCACCTGAGAGAAGCTTTTGGCACAAATGTTGCACTGGAACGGCTTTTCACCTGCGGCAAAAGAAGAAAAGCAAGAGGTGATTTTACAACAACAATCAATGATTATACTCATTTTATGTTATTTCAACTCATTTTCAGGACATTCCACGCACACAATCTGATCTGTTTTAATTTATAGTATAAAGAAAAAAATCTTCTTCATTTTTATTTTATACCTCAAATTTAGATTTCACCACCCGTGAATAATTTTAATCCTTTACATGAGGCCATTGTAGCTTGACTCTGTGTCTTATAATCATTTATTCTTTATTAGTTTTTCACTATAAAAAATATAAAAACCATTGCATTAGAAAAACATATATTTTTATAAATACTATAATATTCTTCCATAACAAGAAGCTATAATCTCAAAAAGCAGGAAATAGAAAAAAAAAAAGGAGAAATTTGTAGAAGATGAGAAATTTGCTCATATTAAATATTACCAAAAATGTTTTCAAAAATAACTAAATAAATTTTTTCTGATGCAGTGGTTTTCATATGTTTTGAGTTTCTAGTGAAACATTTCTTTAGACTGAAGTGCGTGGGCCATTTGTTAATAATAATAATAATAATAATAATAATAATAATAATAATAATAAAAACAATAATAATAATAATAATAATAATAATAATAATAATAAAAACTAGACAAGACCTATAGTTAACAGGAAAAACACAAGACTGGTCTTGACCTTGAGTGAAGGTCAAAGTCACACGCTGAAAGGAAATGTTGTTCAATGGTACCAGTCTGAGCACTGGATCTCATATTGTGGCCAAGTTATGGGGAAAAAGTATTCTCTTCTTTTTTGAACTTTGACCCCTACCGACCTTTTTACTGGTAGGTCGTACAGCTTTGGTCTATTGAAATAAAATACTCCACTTGAGATGAGCTGTTCATGAATGTAAACATCAAACTTGTACGATAAATATTCATAGAGATATGGAAAATGTTGGTTTTTGACACGTGACGCAACCTTGACCTTGACATTTTGGCTCCAAAAAGGTCGACTGCACATCATCAACATTGTCTCTATGAGATGACATCTATACGTGTCATTAGTGCTGCGTTAATAGTCTAGGAGGAGTTCCAGGACAAAAGAATAACAGTGTTTTGTGAGGGAAACCAAAGTGAAACCAGTACCAGTGTGTGAGCGTCTGTGCAGCTCCAGGTTGCTCCGGTGTTTGAAGATCTTTCCGCACACGTCACAGCAGCATTGTTTGTTCCCGCTCAGCTGGACCTGCTCGACTGCAGGTTTCACATGAAGAAGAAGCTCTTCTTGGTTCTCAGACGGAGGAAGAGGAAGAGGGAGACGCAGATCATCCTCCACTGCTGCTGCCGCTTCCTCGTGAGCCTCCTCCGTCGTTCCGACTGCAACGTTGATCTGAGCAGCTTCTGGAGCTCGAGGCTGAAGCAGAGACTCTGGCTCTGGTTGGTGGATTTCTTCAGGACGGGCGAGGACTGGCCCGGGGGCGGGGGCAGTGGATTTGGCACACATTTCCTCCAGAGCCTTCTGAGAGCGGAGGTAGTTGTATTTCTTCAGGTAAACGGCTTTCTTTGGTTGCACTAGCTGGTTGAGGGCGGAGTCATCCACTGTGTCTGAGGTGAAGCTGTTTAAATGATCTGATGGAGTTAAAGAAGATACTGGGTTCTTATTATCCACCACCATGGACGACGTGCACGGTTTGCTGGGTGAGGTCAGAGTGGGGGGGTCACCACCACCACCCTGATACTGCTGCTCTTCCATTAACACCAGAGGACCAGGACCAGCACTGTTGGTCTGCAGCAGAGCGCTCTGTTTAAAGTACTGTTTACTGTAGAAGTTACGCAGTTTGTAGCCGTGCACCAGCTGCTTCTCCACAGGAGTCTGAGAGTTAAACGACACGTCAGCGTTAGAGGTTTTTCTACTGCCGTCCAACTCACTGTTGAACCCGTGTCTGTGGGACTCAGAGGGACAGTGGAGGTCCACGTCAGGGGGAATACTGCTCCCTATGAGGCAGTCGTGATCCGAGCCCAGCATTCCTGGGATGGAGAACGAAGAGATTTCCACAGGAGGAAGACAGGAAGGCTTGAGGAAAGCGTTACACATGCTCTGCACGTTAGGAACCTGTAAACACTGGGCGATGTCCAGGAGCGCCTGAACGTTATCCTGGTTGATGTCCAGGTGGGACGTGTACATGTAGTCCAGAATCTGACCGATGCCCCCGACGTCCTGGATGACCAGGTTAAACACATCGTTCTTCTGACTGGGAGAATTCTGGAACAAAGACCTGAAGGAATCAAAGCCACATTTTTATCACAGCGTCCAGACTAATTATGACAAACAAGATCAATATAATGAGCCTCATTTATCAACCTTGAGTGAAAACAGGTGTAAATCTGAGCAAATATTGTGTCGTACGACAGGATCAACGTGTGATTCATCAAACATTGGTATTTGACCAATCCCATCGCACAAAGGGTTTATGAATGCGTCGGCTGAATTTTATCGTGATTAACACGTTACACGATTAAATCTTCCGAGTTCAGAGGCCCCGCCCACTGAGGTCAAACAAACATCTGAGGTGGAACAAAAACAAATATGTGCTTTTAGACAATGTGAAATAAAGAAACACACACGATTAGCTGTTTTATATGCATTAAGCACACCGTCTGAAAATGTATTACCTGGAGCAAATTTATGGTATAATTAAGACAATTTAAGACTTAAGTATCCGTGGAAACAGATTATTTAAACTCTGGGTTAGTTCTAATCAATATAAAATGCCCTTATGTCACGCTGTTGTTTTTCTTTTCTTTAAATACACACCTCAGGTGATTGTTTCCTTGTTTTATTTCATTTCCACATTATTAACATTCATGTCAGAGATTAGAATCACGACCGATACATTAGCACAGGGTTTGATTGAGTTTTTCTCAATTTTTCTGCATTTTGGTTATTGTTTTGTATAGTACATGGTTCTTTTTTTGTGTATTTCTCTAATTTTGTGTGTTCAATTTTGGGAGCCACACATTTGCCCATAGTACTGGATGACAGTAGACAGCTGGACAATGAGTGTACGTCACACAGGCTATTTGTATCATCTACAGCAGTGGTTCTCAACCTGTTCAGCCTAGGACCCCCAAAATAAAGGTTCCAGAGAGCGGGACCCCCACTGTAGCTGAAGGTGGTTGAACACAGACATGAACATTGAAGAACAGTCATGTGGAGACAGGACCATCTATAAGGGGGGATAAAGGGGAGAGATTTTTGGGGTCCATGTGGCCCCCAGACTCTGGAATAATCTGCATCAGTCTCACCGCGAGCTCAACTGTGTGGACACTTTTAAGAAATATTTGAAGACTTCGCTTTTCAGAAAAGCTTTTAGTTAACTGGATTTTAATTTTTTTTTTTTTTTATCCTTTAATGACGATGCTCCTATGATGTATATGTATGTTTTATTATGCGCTCAGTACAGCACAGTGATTTTATCTGTGAAAAGCGCTTTATAAATAAATTACTTACCTACTTAGTTATGAATCTGTGATAACCACATTTATTTATTCATCTGAATAATATCCACTGTTATCCAGGAAGTTTCCTATTATTATTATAGTCATCTTAAAGATGGAAATACTTGTTTTAATCACAAATAAAATGGGTTAAAATTGACTAAAAATGGTGGAGAAGATGGTGAAATGGGATTTAAAAACAGAAATCGGTTAAAAGTTGCAAATTAGAGTGCGTAAAAATGGTTCAAATTGTCAATATTGGAACAATTAGTTTAAACTGGCAAATAATGGGCATTAGAAATTCTGAATTGGGTTACGTTGGTAAAAAAAAAAAAAAAGCATTAAATATGGTTAAAAAAAAGAGGTTAAAAGTGACAATTAATTGTCATTTTGTGTATTGACGTTCTCATTTTGTGATACTTGTATGTTGTTTTCTGAATTTCTATAAGCATGAATTATGGTGAAAAGAGGTTAAAAATTACAATAATGGGTCAACATATGTGACATTAGGTGGAAAAGTGGTGGAAAGGGTTTATAAGTGCTGAAAATATCTGGGAAAAAAACTAAATGTGCAGAAAAACCATTCAAATTTGATGGAGAAGTTGCATAAATTGGAGTACTATAGCAAAAATGCAGAAAAGAGCAAAAATGAGGCAAGAAAAATAGGTTAAAATATGGGAAGTTTGGTGTCTTTGCAGAAAAAGGGTAAAAAATAAGCAAAAATGGGCTCAAATTGTTTTAAAAAAACAAAACAAGGTTGAGAAGCCCTGCTCTACACCACATTATAACAGGACATTAGTACCTGAAATATGAGCTGAATGCTGCCAGGACGTTTTTGTGAGCTTTGAAACAAACACCTTTGACCACCAACATACAGTCACAGAGCAGACCCTGGATCCTCTGCTCCTGGAGCTGCTGCAGCAGGTACGAGCTGTGGCTGGACAGGCTGTCCATCACCAAAGCACCTCAGACCTCCATCCTCCTCATTTCAAACCTGGACATGAAAACAAGCAGAAACACAGCGACTCAGAGTGACGGTACCCAGAGACCACCCAGGCAAAAATGGCTCCCAGATAGCGATGCTAACACACAAAGCTAAGCTAACAAACAACATCGTGTCTGTACAGATCGCGATTACCGATTCATTCTGACCTCAACCACTAATATATCACGACATAATCATACCATCAACGCTTCGTCCGAATGGGAACTCAGATTAAGCATCTGTTTCGGATGGGCGGTCACTTTTCACTGTAACAAAAGACGTCACTACCTGGTGCAACCCTGTAATATGAGCTCCGGAAACGTGAGCTACAGGAAGCTGTAACATCTGTTTTCTTTAAAACTTTTGGACTTTTATTGCAGAATTAAAAATCATGAATTGAGAAGTAATGTAATTTTATGCATTGTCAAGTTTTTTTTGTTTTATTCACAATAATCACCTTTAAAGTCCCCAACTTTCAATATTTATTTAAACCGATTCAAATTGTATAGCAACTCACTAAAATTGATCAAAATTACTAAAACACAAACATCATGCACACTTTTCGAAACATTTCATAATAATGAGTCCCCTCTGTATTAAAAAACTCAAATTTAATATATATTTATTAATCAACCAAAATAATTGCTTATGTATTGTTTTTTTTTCTTTGTTTTTTTTTTGTTGACTGTTGTAATTTGAAAATATGCATCATGTTTGATATTAGTTTCCAAATTTCAATAACGTTTTTTTTTTTTTTTTTTTTTTTTTTTTAATCTGTGTTCAATTTTATTTTTTATTTAAAAAAAAATGACAACCACACATTTATAAATATATAAAACACAAAGTTTCAATAAATTGGGAAATTTCACAAGCAGGTTTTGATCTGATAATGTGTATATTTTTGAATATATGTGACGTTGGTCATTTATTTATTTATTTATTTATTTTTACAATTATTTATCAGCTCCATATGGTAAATAATTTGTTTAAATAAAAAAAAAAAAAAATGCAATTTTTGCATTACTTCAAACTGTTCACATGAGAGAAACATTCAAAATGCTGCACAATAATAATAATATTTTTTTTAATTGAACATTGAAAATATATTTAGCAAGTATTTGCAATAATTTGTATGAATATGCATTTATTGTCAAACATTTTGATGCACTGCAGCATGCATTTTGCTAAATCAAAAATCTGTGTGTGTAGGACAGTCATAAGATGAGCTGCATTTTTATATATATATATATATATATATATATATATATATATATATATATATATATATATATATATATATATATCAATCTACAAATATATACAGTAAATACACAGGTGAGCATAAACACACACTTCAAATGAAAAAAAAAAGAAAACTGAAATAATAGATAAATTTTTTCTCTCCCATTTGGACAATAAACATATTCTTCCCCAGTAATAAAATAATATTACTGTATTAAACAATATGTTGTCATCTAAAGTTTTCAACATCAATTATTTTTTAGTGAAATGACAATTATTAATTTTTGACCAAAACGACTGAGAGAAAGCACATAATAAAAATAAAAAAAATGTTCTATCGTTACACAAATCCACCTCAAATTTAAATCAGAGGAGTAGGATTTCCTTAGTGAAAATTTAACAATATACAGGATAATAACATTAGTTCCTGGCCTCTAGTCACTGTTGGCGGAACTTTCCTCGTTCAGTCACATTTCCAGACGGAACGTTTAGGGTGTTGCTATGGTCATGTGTTTTGGAAAGTTTGAATGGCACGTGAAGATATGTTTTTTTTTAAAACTTCTTTGAAATAATTCTTTATTTTTTTAGTTATTTTAAACTAACTTCATATAGGCTAACAGACTCGGTTACAGTAAATGTGTTTTTGCCAGCTTTTGGCTAACCTTTAGCTAGCATTAGCACGGTTTGCTTTAACTCCGCTCAGTGCTCAGTGTGGCTTTTTGCTCACTTGCGGATATTTACGTGTTGTTTTGAGTGTTTTAGACTTTATATTGGGTTGTTAGACAGCTGTGTTGTCATTTAAAAATGGTGTTTTTCACCTGTAACGCGTGTGGTGAGTCCCTGAAAAAGGCTCAGGTGGAGAAACACGTGAACATGTGCAGGGGTTGCCAGGTCCTGTCCTGCATCGACTGTGGAAAAGACTTCTGGTGAGTCAATAAATCTCCTTTATGTTATCAGCCTCTAAAGTGAACTCTCAAAACAATAGTAAAATACATAAAACAACGTCAGAAATCGAGAAAAATAGCCTAAATACAAACACAATGAATAAAAAACCCACAGGAGACACAAAAAATCACGGAAATTGCACAGACGAACAACAAAAAATACACACATTTTATCTAAAAACACAGAATACTACAAATATCGCTCTCTTTTTGCACTATTTATTTACAGTTTACAATTTCTTTTTTCTTCACATGCAAAAACAGTTCCTATAATGTGCAATAATATATCATATTCGATGCAAAACCTCCACCTTACATGTATATTTACTACTAGAACTGATTTGCACACCCAACTGTTATCATGTACAATATCATTATTTTTTCCTGGTAAATGTTACTTAAACTGTTTAAATCCTCCACTGCCTTATTTGCGTCCACACTTGCTGCTGTAAAACCTTTTTGTACATTATATTTTTATCATCTATACTCATTTACACGTACATATATTATATATTGTTAATATATTACAAAATATATGTTTTGTATATTGTTAAAATAATTTTGTGTTTTCCTTTCTGCAAACACATCTGGAAAGGGAATACAAAATTACACCAAGAAATACATGTAAATATCCCAAATTATACGTAAAGGGTAATGAAAAACATGCAATAAAAATGACATATCATTTATTCTTTGGCTGATGCGTTAACAAACTAAATAAATAAATAAGCGGTGAGATAATTTTGTTTTTCTGATTTAAAACCAAAACAGAAATATACTAAATATCACACAAACAGAACAACATTTTGCCATTAATGCTTTCATTTTTAAGCAGAAAAACGCTGCTTTTCTGGTTTTTGTTGATAAATCAGTAAAACCAAATAACCTTACTGTTTATTTTTGTTCAAAAAAATGTATTTTTTATTTTAAAAATAATTATCCAAAGAATGAATCATAAGTTGATCATAAAATTCTCTGTGCTGTAGGTTCTTATTGACTTTTTCATGATCACATCCCTATGGTCTGTACATGGTTTTTATTCCAGGGGTGAGGACTACAAAAACCACAATAAATGCATCAGTGAAGACCAGAAATATGGAGGCAAAGGCTACGAGGCCAAGGCCAACAAAGGAGACGTGAAACAGCAGCAGTGGATGCAGGTACATGACATTTAAAGCATAAACATTGTTGCTTTTTTATTATTTGGGGGTGTATTACCTCTGCCATGTTGTTTCACCAGGTGAACTGATCACCAGTTCAGCTAATACACCATCGACCAAACCTGTATCTTTTCAACATTTCAATGCAGACATAATAATCTGAACCAACACATTAAAAACACACTTCAGATGAAGCTCTGCATTTATTTCCAGGCACAGGATAACATGATCACGAGATGAACCATAACACAGCGAGAGTTTTAGAATGGGATTATCCACAGAATTGGAAATTATTTATTAGTTTTTCACACTTTCTAGACTTTTGAATTTGAATTTTATTTCGGCAATCTTCACAAACAAACAATTGTGTAATTCATCCACCTAAAGAGTGTAGGTTGAAGCAAAGCTTATATACTGTAAACCCATCCCATCACAACAAAAACAAAACACGGTTCTCTACATATTATCACACACAAAAAATATTTAACTTATATTACTTTTTTCACAATATACATTTAATATATATTTTGCACAAGTTTTATACAAACAGTTTATACATTCATATCAAACATGTATACATACATACACATACAGTACATGTATATGATATGTACATAATAATATTATACTATTTCATCTTTACAACACAAATTTCATCAATTAAATTTAGAGTAGCAATATATACATTAATAAAAAAAAACCTTTTATTATGTTATTAAGTGTTAATATATTTTATAGCATGATATACATATTATTGCTGTCCTCGGTAAAACTGTTACTCTTCTTTCTTATACTTACTAACAATATATGATTTAAAAAGCTTTTTAAACTGGTTTATGTTGTTGCTTTGTTTTATTTCATCCTTTAGACAGTTCCATAATTTACCCCTGATATTGTTCTACTCATGTTTTTCAATGTTGTTCTAGCATATTGGATCTTGAAATGTAGTTTTCCTCTTAGATCATATTCCCCTTCTCTCTCTAAAAATGTTTTCAACCCTTTTGGAAGTGAACCTTTACTTGTTTTATAAATCATTTGGACACTTTTAAGTTAGATGAGATCTGGAGTTTTTAAAAAATAATCTATGTGTGTATTCTCTGTATTCTGCGTTCTGTATCAGTCCGATGGATCTTTTTTACATTATGAATAACGGTTGGATGTTCGTCATGTATGTACAGTATGTCCCCAAACTTCTAGACAGTAACTCAAATATGGTAAAGCAAGTGTACAATAAAGAGTGTGCAATGCTTTTTTATTAAGAATGTGCCTCGTTTTGTCCAGGACAGCAATAGAAATAGTCCTCGCCGACCTGTAATGTATTTAATGTGTGACTTCCACAGGTCCCATGGTCCAAGATCACATTCAATCACGTTTTCCAGTGAAAAATGGCGCATGAATGTGTGATATTGTCCTAAAATACTCATGTGAGGCGTTTCTGTGTCGTGTTGGGGCCTAATTTAAATAAACAGAGAGAAATTAAGTTTCTTTTTCCATTTTAGAACAAATAAATTCAGTTTTTACTGTTCATTATCACAGAAAATCAGAGGCAGTACAGACTCTTACATATGTATTTAATGTATAATGTATCTGACTTGTCTTTTATTGATTAAAGAAAATCCACGAGGCCATGAACAGACCTGGAATCAGCTCCAGACTGAAGGATGTGCTGAGTCAGCTCAGTGCGTATGAAAACGTACCGAGGAAGAAGGGAAAGTTCCAGGTTGGTCAGAAGTCACAGCTTAGTGTTATTATCATATTTCTTTGTGATCATAGACATTAACTGACGTTTGTTCTGTTTGTTCCTTCAGAACTGGATGAGAAACAGCCTTAAAATAGTCAACCCTCAACTACAGGAGGAAGTGTGGGACATATTCGCTGCAGCTGATAACGTAGGAGACGCTGCTGTAGCTTTAACTGTGTTTCACTTATAATTTTACTAAAGTGTCGACGAGAATGTCTGACGTTATGAAAATTAATCTAACCAATGTGAACATTATTATATTGATATACAGTTTGTAGCCCATGTTTTTGTTGTTGTTTTTAACCATCATTTGGAGTGTTTGTGTATTTTTACTGTTGTTTGTTTGTATTTTTTTGCCATTGTTTTTTTCTCTCCCATTTTGTGGGTTTTTCTTGGCAATTTGTGTTTTTTGTTATTTTCTTTGAATTTGGTGCCTTTTAGTTTATTTTTTTCGCATTCTGTCTGTTTTTGTATCATTTACTATGTTTTTCTCAAATTTTGGGGCTTTTTGTTATTAATTTGTATATTTTTATTGTTATTTTATATATTTTCCTCTCATTTTGTGTTTTTCCTTTTTATTTGTGTTTTTAATGTTATTTTCTATAAATCTCTCACTTTGTGTTTTTTGTATCATTTTGTATATATTTCTTTTCTAAATTTTGTTGTTGAATTGTGTTTTTGATGTTTTTCTAAAAAAAAATTCTCGCTTTGTGTGTATTTTTGGTATTATTTACTCATCTATTTTGCTTTCATTTTGTTGCGATTTAGTATGTTTTGTGTGTTATTGTTGTCTATTTGTGTGTTTTTGTATCATGTGTTTTTCTCTGTGTTTTTGTTGGTTTTTTACTGTTTTTTCCCCCTTATTTTATGTGTATTTTCCATTTATTTGTGTTTTATGTAATTTTGTATAATTTTTTTTCTCACTGTGTTTTTTTGTGTATTTTTTTTTCATCATTTAATACACATTTTTTTTATTTTTGACGTGTATATTTTTCTCTTATTTTTGTGTATTTTTCTTGTCATTTTGTGTGTTTTTAAAGTTATTTTGTGTGTTTCCAGCCCTTGGCGGCACTAAAATATATTTTAGTGGGATTTACATTTCTAAGTTTCAGACTAAAGTGTTGTTCTTAGTTTGTTCTTGGACGATGTGTCACTGGAAAAAAGTGAAAAACCCTGTTATTGTTAACTTTGGTTGTTTGCTTTTTAATTAATATTAGGGTAATTTCTTACATTCATCTGCTCTGATGTGACAGGCTCCCAAGGCCCCTGTGGAGACTGAGTCTGTGCAGATCAACTCAAACGTTAAATCAGATCCTGATGGAACGATGACGGATGAGCAGAAGAAGAAAAAACTGAACAAACGGGAGCGAAAAGAGGCTCGTCAACAAAAGAACGGAAAAGCTGTGAAAGTGGTCGACGCACCGAAAGCTGAGGAAGAAGAAGAGAAGTCTGTGAAAAGACAACGAAAGGAAAAGAAAAGGAAAAATGGAGAAGATGCTGGAAATAATGTTTCCAAAAAGAAAAGAAAAGGTGAGTTCAGATGAAAATTGGTTCCATCAATTATTTTACTCATAATTTGGTTTCCTTTCGATGTTTTCACTGAAAAACATGAGTTACTGTTTTTTTTCTTCTTCTGTTTCTTTTTTCCAGTTGTTGAAGAAGCAGATGATGTCATTGATGAAGGCGTGTCTGACAAAGATGATGATGAACCAAAGATTTCCAAAGGTAAAGTGTTTGGTTTTTTTTTATTTATTTTTATTAATATTTTGTGTTTTTATGTTTGTGTATTATCTGTAACCATCTTGTGTAATGTTCTTGTAATTTTGTGTATTTTAGGTGTCCTTTTGTCTTTTTTTTTTTTATTTTCATCTTATGTATTTTTCTGTCATTTTTGTATTTTTTCTGTTGTTTTGTCCATTTTTTTTCTTTATTATTAGTCATCTTGTGTATTTTTCTTGCAATTTTGTGTGTTTTAGGTGACTTTTTGTGTATTTTTCTGTCATTTTCTGTTTTTTGGAATATTTTTTCTGTAATTTTACGTAGTTTTGCTGTTGTTTTCTTATTTTTTTATGTTGTTTGTGTATTATTTATGTATTTTTCTGTCATTTTGTGTATTTTCCTGTTGTTTTGTACATCTTTCTGTTATTTTAATGCGTTTTTTGTCGTTATCTTGTGTAATTTTTTTTGTAATTTTGTAAAAAAAAATTCCTCGTAATTTATGTATTTTGGTGTTATTTTATTTTCCTGTTATGTTTGTGTATTATCTGTAGTCGTTTTGTGTAATTTTTATGCAATTTTATTTGTCCTTTTGTCTTTTTATTGTCATCCTATGTATTTTTTTGTCATTTTGTATTTTGGAGTCATTTTTGTGTATTTTTTCTCCAATTTTTTAGTCGTCTCGTGGTTTTTTTCTCGCAATTTGTTGTTTTTCTCTCCTTTTACTTCCTTTTTCTGTTGTTCTTTTGAATTTTTACATTTTTAGATTTATGTATTATTTGTAGTCGTACTGTTTTTTGCACCTAATTGGGGCCCGTTTGTCTGTTTCTGGTTCTGGAATGACAAACCTCACTGAGCGCTTTGATAACTAACAACTTACATAGTTTGTTGTACTTTGTTGAGACCACCAGAGGTCAGTGATGCTTAACTTTATCATAGTTAGCGTGCGTTAGCTAATGGCTGTTGACACACATTGTTTTGAGCAGGAAAGTTCAACTGGAAGGGAAACATCAAGGCCGTCCTGAGAGAAGCTCCAGAGAAGGAGCTGCCGCTGAAGAAGCTCAGGAAGAAGGTGTGCTGCGTCGTTTTATTCTGAAACTTCACCACTATTTACGTGTGTGTGTGCGTGCGCGTGCGTGTGTGTGTAAACTTTACAAATATGTGTTTTCACAGGTTCTGGCAGCCTACTACACTTTCACTGGTGACAACGGTATTAAAACAGAGCATGAGGTTCTCGCACTTTTCACGAAGAAGATTAACGGCAATCCCAAGTTTAGAGTTTTAAAGGAAAGAGTTAAACTTCTTCAATAAAACTGAGGAACTATTGGTCAGCACATGCATTTTGTTCATTGTTCAACGCTTATTTCCATTCCCATGTGATGTTTTTATATTTCTACACATTAAATGCTCTAATGATCCAATGACATGTCCTGTGTGATTGTATAAAATGACAGTTTGTGACACATTCCTAAGTTCCCTCGATGCTGGGAAACAGCACCTTATCTGTGGGATTGGGTGTTAGGGTTAGGAGGAGGAGGGGGGAGAGGTGCAGCTGAGGTGAATTTGACTCTCACACGGGACTAAACTAATGCACATTCCTCCGTGTGTGGGGGGGGGGGGGTTTCATTGGCCGCGGACACAGAAGCTCCTTAGAAAAGACGGCGCTTGGTGTCGGCCTCAGGTGAAGCTTTAATGCTGTCTGAGTTTATAAACCGCTGCTTTAACACTGATGCTCATTCATCACACTGCCTTCCTCCAGTTGTTTAGTTCAACCTGTTCAGCCTGTGACCCCCAAAATAAAGGTCCCAGAGAGCGGGGACCCCCACTGTAGCTGAAGGTGGTTGAACACAGACATGAACATTGAAGAACAGTCATGTGGAGACAGGACCATCTATAAAGGGGAGAGATTTTTGGGGTCCATCCATAAAGTCAGTAAAATGATGGTCTATTGTTCCATCAACCTGTGATAACCACATTTATTTATTCATCTGAATAATATCCACTGTTATCCAGGAAGTTTATTATTATAGTCATCTTAAAGATGGAAATCCTGGTTTTAATCACTAATAAAATGGGTTAAAAGTGACTAAAATTAGTGGAAAAGGTGGTGAAATGGGATTTTAAAAACCACAAAAATTGGTTGAAAGTTGCAAATTAGAGTGGTAAAAACACATAAAAAGTGTCACTATAAAGTCAGTCATTTTCATTGTCAATTTTACAATTTTCACTGAGCCACGGTGTAAACTAACAGTAGAAAGATTTTAATACAGAATATAAAGGATAAAAATATAGGGACAGATTTCCAAAAATGTTCAAATATTGTGCAAGATGTTCATTTCAGAAAAGCAACAACAAATGTGCATGGACTTGTATTAACCACATGTAAATGAATATAAGGCACTAACTTAGCGAATGAAATAATTATTTGTTTTTTTTTTTATTTTTATTTTAAGACTCCTTTTGTTTGTTTTAAAGTGACCGATGCTTTTGTGTTGCTGATGAGTAACAGTCTATAAAGTGGCATTCCTGTAAAAGTATTGAAACATTTAGTTTAAACTGGAAAATAATGGGCATGAAAAATTGTCTAAATGTGGTAAATTGGCAAAAACAAGCAATAAATATGGTTAAAAGTGGAGATAAGTGAGAATAATGGGTCAGCATACATAACATAAGGTGGAAAAGTGGTGGAAAGGGTTTATAAGTGGTGAACATGTGTTGAAAGTGGGGAAAATGTGCAAAAAGGGCATTGAAGTGTGATAGAAAAGTGTCAGAAATGGGAGTAATGTAGCAAAAATACAATAAAAGGAGCCAAAAATATGGCAAGAAAAAGTGATGAAAATATGTTAAAAGTTGGCAAGTTTAGTGTAGTTGCAGAAAAAAGGTAAAAATGGGCTCAAACTGTTGAAAATATATTCTTAGTTTCTTGAAGGCATGTCTCGCGACCCAAGGTTGAGAATATTTTCTCTAGCAGACGTTGGCCTATTACTTTTACTCTGGTTTCCAGTGTGTTTTAAGCTTTTGTTTGGGTTTTAAAGCTCATATGGCCACGCTTTACTGTGTTTATTAGAAGAAGAAAAAATACCCATTTTGGGGGTGTAATGGAGAAATATTTAATGCTAGCTAGTAATAGAAATACATTATTATACAAGGATATTTGAATTTGAGTAGCAACTCCTTGTAGTGCAGAAAACCATTTTAAAAACTGTATATTTAAGCACACAAATATATATATATATATATATATATATATATATATATATATATATATATATATATAAACTGTATAACAAAGGCACACAATAAAAAAACTATAAAAAATATTACATATAAACAGTATATGAAAACACAATAAACAACCATATAAAAAGCACTGATTGGATTTGAATAAGTTATATATTATTGATATAGTGCAGACTATGGCCTTTTAAAAGCTATTTTATTAGTTTTTTTATTCATATTACTTTTATTATCCTTTGTTTCTGTGTTTTCTGTCTTTTATCAGTTTTCGTTTTGTTAGAAAAAAGTTAGCAAACTGCATTAAGTACATTTTACTCGATAAAACTACAAGCGTCTCTTGTTATTGCGTCATCAACGCGCGACTGCGTCATGAAACCGGAAGTTTCCCCATCTTTTTTTCGTTTCATCTTTTGACTGTCGTTAGCTCGTTTTTACAGGATATTTCAACAAAATGAACGACAGCGAGTTTTCAGCGCTGCGGAACAGATTTAACAGAGAAGGAGAATTATTGTTTCAGTCTGAGACACAAGAGGATGAAGAAAAGAAAGGTAGGCCTCGCTAATAACACTTAGAACCGAGTGAACAACTCATTATCTACAGTAACTATCATATATCCACTACAGTAAAGCTCTACTAGAATCACATTTAAACAACATACACTTCATTTATATGTTTACTAGTGAAGTGAATAAAGTGTCACTAGTGCTGAACTAGGACTAAAAAATCTACTCTGATATTTTCTATCCAGACCAGCCCAAATATATAATTATCATTGATACCATAGAAGCTGTTATTAAGTCAGTGATTCTCAATATGTGGCTCTTAATGTCTTCATTTTAATTATTATTCCCCCAGAAAACCTAAAAGGTTTTTTTTAACCCCTTTTCATTCATTTCCTTTGGCTATTTTGGAACTTCCTTTGGAACTTCCTATTTCCCCCCTTTTCAAAAAGTTCTGACACTTATTTTTTAGACTTCATCTACTTTATACCAATAAATATCAATTTTCTCAATTTTTGCAAGTTCATTTTAACATTTTCATGCACTTTTGTATGTTTTTCTTTTTTTGTGTGTGTGTGTTGTTGTAATGTTTGTTTTTGGAGTCATTTTGTTTATTTCTGTGATCTTTTTGTCATATTTTTGGTTTTTGTGGCCATTGTGTGTGTTTTTTGAATCTTTTTTGCTATTGGTTTGAGTATTTTTCTGTCATTTTGTGCGGTTTTGTTTAAGAGCCACACAAAATTAGCCTGAGGGCCCCATGTGGCCCCCGGGCCGACGGTTGTCCATGTTTGCTTTAGGTGTTTCTCATCGGTACAAAGTTGTTTCAATGGTTGGTTTTCAACTCTTTCTCAATCTTTGTTTTTAGGGAAAGAAGAGAAGGATGCTAAGCCCCTCCCCCGCATCAACAGACACTCCATCTTCTGGACAGTTGTGTCTGTAGCTGTGACCTATTATGTAGATTTCTTTCACCACATCATGGAGAATGAAAACATCAACAGGTATTTGCTTTTTAGGGAGATGCAACATTAGCTTTTTACATCAATAAAAAAGAGGTTTCAGCTTTTCTCTTCATGTTTCTAGCATTTTGGTCCTTGTTTCTATTCTCTTCATGTTTTCATCTGAATCGTTTAGTGGACTTGGTTCTGCTGATTTATTAATGTTGTTTTGTTCCAGGTGGTGGTTTAACGTGGGCCTCGTGCTCTTTGGGATCTCCTTGTCCTTGGCCATGTTTTGTATTTTTTACCTGGAATGGTTCAAAGGTATCCAACACTACGACCAGGAGTACCCCGCCATCGCCCCCATCACCACTGCTGCCTTCCTGTCTGCATCATGCAGGTAAACACTTCACACAAGCAAACAAACGACAGGTGTGCACATGAAGGTTTAACATAACTTAAGGTTTTAAAGTGCTTATGAGTAGCTGAGTTAAACGTTATAATAATTAAAATGAGTAGCTGAGTTAAACATTATAATAATTAAAATGAGTAGCTGAGTTAAACGTTATAATAATTAAAATGAGTAGTTGAGTTAAACGTTATAATAATTAAAATGAGTAGCTGAGTTAAACGTTATAATAATTAAAATGAGTAGCTGAGTTAAACGTTATAATAATTAAAATGAGTAGTTGAGTTAAACGTTATAATAATTAAAATGAGTAGCTGAGTTAAACGTTATAATAATTAAAATGAGTAGCTGAGTTAAACGTTATAATAATTAAAATGAGTAGCTGAGTTAAACGTTATAATAATTAAAATGAGTAGCTGAGTTAAACGTTATAATAATTAAAATGAGTAGCTGAGTTAAACATTATAATAATTAAAATGAGTAGCTGAGTTAAACGTTATAATAATTAAAATGAGTAGTTGAGTTAAACGTTATAATAATTAAAATGAGTAGCTGAGTTAAACGTTATAATAATTAAAATGAGTAGCTGAGTTAAACGTTATAATAATTAAAATGAGTAGTTGAGTTAAACGTTATAATAATTAAAATGAGTAGCTGAGTTAAACGTTATAATAATTAAAATGAGTAGCTGAGTTAAACGTTATAATAATTAAAATGAGTAGCTGAGTTAAACGTTATAATAATTAAAATGAGTAGCTGAGTTAAACGTTATAATAATTAAAATGAGTAGCTGAGTTAAACATTATAATAATTAAAATGAGTAGCTGAGTTAAACGTTATAATAATTAAAATGAGTAGCTGAGTTAAACGTTATAATAGTTAAAATGAGTCGCTGAGTTAAATGTTATAATAATTAAAATGAGTAGCTGAGTTAAATGTTATAATAATTAAAATGAGTCGCTGAGTTAAATGTTATAATAATTAAAATGAGTAGCTGAGTTAAACGTTATAATAATTAAAATGAGTAGCTGAGTTAAACGTTATAATAATTAAAATGAGTAGCTGAGTTAAACGTTATAATAATTAAAATGAGTAGCTGAGTTAAATGTTATAATAATTAAAATGAGTAGCTGAGTTAAACGTTATAATAATTAAAATGAGTAGCTGAGTTAAACGTTATAATGATTAAAATGAGTAGCTGAGTTAAACGTTATAATAATTTAAATGGGGAAAAGACCAACGTTCTGTCCAAAGCAACACCGACCTCGTAAGAATGGGTTGAAATCTGAGAAAAAATTAATTCACACAAATGAATGATAAATATGTGCAATATGTAAATATGGATGTTTTTTTATTGACTCAATGGTTTTGTCATGTTGTTGATTTAGTTTGTGAAATGTGTTTTAAAGAAAAGAGGACAAATCATTTAAACTATTTTGTATCAGTTAAAGCATTTCTCTCCCTGTTTAGATACTTTACTGCTTTTAAACTTCCTGAAATCATACCAAACATAATAAATAGGATTAATATAGAGTCAACTATTGTTATTAATTGTATATATAAATGCTTTAGATGACTTACAGAAGTCATCATGTTTGTTAGCTACAGTTTCACAGGAACAACAACAACATAGGAAATGTGTGATATGTTCCTGAAACATGGAAGTGAGGGTTCAGTCCGTGTTAGAGCTTTTTTCATTTCATTCTGCACAAAATCCTGTGTGGAAATTTTAAACAAAATTATGAGTGAAATTCATTTGTTTGCTATAAACTTAGTAAACACTCAGTCACCTGCTTTCTGGAGGAAAATAGTGTGTAAATGTGTGATGATGTACATAAACACGCATGTGAGATATTTCCATGTCACATTGCGGCCTGATTTAAAATGAATAATTAATAATAATAATTTTCAGAAATCTGCTCTTTTCGTGTTTTCCACCTGCTTTAGTTGATGATGGAAAATCAGAATCCCTGCATTAGTTTGGTTTTAGCAGTGTTATTGGTATCATTTGATGTATTTTTCTCTCATTTTGTGTGTTTTTCTTGTTATTTTATATCATTCTTTCTCACTTTGCGTTTTCTTTTTGTGTATTTTTCCTATAATTTAGTATATATTGCTTTCATTTTGTGGGTTTTTGGTGTTATGTATAATTCTCATTTTGCGTTTGTTGTTGTTTGTTTTGATTTATTTGATTTGTGTGTTGTTGGTATCATTTAGTAATGTATTTTCTGATTTTGATTATTTTTGTTGTTGTCTATTTTTCTGTTATTTCTGTGTCTTTTTGTTATTTTGTGTGTTTTTCTTGTTATTTTGTGTGTTTACTTTGAAGGAATCACAACAAATGGATCTCATTTTGTTGTCATTTTGTGTGTATTTGCTGTTGTTTTGTGTATTTTCTTCTAACTTTGTGTGGTTTTGTCTTCATCTTGTGTGTTGTGCAAGAAATGTTTTGTATTTTCTAGTCATATAGTGTTTTTACAGTCATTTTGTGTATTTATGTGGTCTTTTTCTATAATTTTTTGGCATAATGAGCAAAATTTGATGTATTTGTTTGCTATAGACTTGCTAAACACTAAAATAGAAGGTAAATGTGATGTTGTCCATGTCACGTTGGGGCCTGATTTTTAATAAGTAAAAAGATATAATTTGTCTAAATAAGTTCAGATTGCTTTTTCCGTGTTTACATCCGCTTTAGGCGATCTCGTGAAATCAGAGTCCCTACGTTAGCTTGGTTTTAGCAGTGTTCTTGGTATCATTTAATATATTTTTTCCTATTAAATATATATATATATATATACATTTCTCATTTTGTGTTTTTTGTTGTTTGTTTTGATGTTTTCTTGGTAACATTTAGTAATTTTTTCTCTCTATTTTTCCTGTTATTTCTGTCTTTTTCTTGTTATTTTTTTGGCTTTTTCTTGTTATTTTGTGTGTTTACTTTGGAGGATGCACAAGAAATAGACCTCCTTTTGTGCATTTTGTGAATATTTGTTTTTGTTCTGTTTATTTTTCCTCATTTTGTGTGGTTTTGTATTAATCTTGTGTGAAATGTTGTTCATTTTTCTAGTCACATAGTGTTTTTGCAGTCTTTTTGTGTATTTCTGTATTGTTTTTGTATGTTTTTCTGGTAAAAAAATTTGACGTATTCGTGACGCTGTTTGCTATAGACTTGCTAAACACTCAGTCACCTGCTGTATGAGGGAAAATAGTGTGTAAATGTGATGTTGTCCAAAAAAAAAACATGCATGTGAGGCATTTCTGCATCACGTTGCGACCATATTTTAAATAAATAAATAATATTTTGTATAAATCTTTTCAGATTGCTTTTTCTGTGTTTTCCGTCCACTTTACACGGTCACGGAAAGTCTGAGTCCCGACATTAGTTTGGTTTTAGCAATGCATGATGGGACGTCTTTGTTCAGCATCTCACCAGAACAACTTGTGTCGATGATTACATCAATTATTACAGTTGGATTTAATTTGTTGAAACCATGTGAATGATTAATCCTTCTCTCTCTCTCTCTCTCTCTCTCTCTCTGTCTCTCTCTCTCTCTCTCTCGCAGCTTTAACATTGCACTGTGGCCTATTTGGTCCGTGTTCACTCCCGTCATCCTCTTCGCTCAGTTCATGGGCGTGGTCATGTTCATCTCAATGCTCGGTTAAGTGGATTCAACGCGGAGGACATTCTTTTCTTTCTGTTATTGTCCACTTTGAAATGTGTTTTTCACAGACAGGATGTTGTGTAATAAACAATAAATTAATAAAGGACACAGAGCCAAGCTACACTGACCTCATGTAAAGGATTTTCAATATCCGCGAGTTGTGAAAAAACCAAAAGTTGTCGTCCATAATGAAAATGAAGAAGTCACATAAAGAAAAAAAAACATATAAATAACTATAAATAAAACGGATCAGATTTATTCTCACATGTAGTTATGGCCCATTGAAAAAGTATATGTTCATATTTCCAGAGCGTGTCATCCAAGAACCAATGCATATCTGTGACTAATCATTAGTGATGTGAACAGTCTATGTTCATAGCTCTAAGCTGATCACATTACAGGGAGCTGAGACATATGCTAAGTAGTTTACTGAACATGTTCCAGACCCAAACACACACTGACTTTGTGACTATTTAGAGGAGCTGACATGTCCACCAGATAGGATGTATAGCAGATCTATGTCTATATTCTGAGAGAGTAGGTGGAGCTTATTACTATACCATATTAACCTTTTCTATGTGATGGAGTTCCTGACATATTAGAAGATGAACATGGAAGAACATTAAGGACACACCCCCCCCTCAATAAATTATCCATATCTCAAAAAACAATTATCCGATCAAACTAATTTCTAACTAATTTTAGAGGTTTTTTTTAGACCGAAGTGTGTTGAAAAGACATGAAATAATTATTTTGTGAATAATAAACTTGAATTTTGTATTGAAACACAGTGCCTGATTTTGAGTCACAGCTTCATGTCTCACACACACACACACACACCACTATATCTCGTTTTATTAAATATAACCTTGGAAAGGTGTAACTGTGACCGTGTTAATCACGTCTTTATCATATTAAACAACCTACACTGACACCCCTGGGTTTTTTTGTTTTCCATAACATACACAATTTCTCCCAGAAATAGTTGCACAAACAAATGTTTGTGGTATATTTCCTTTAGTTTTTAAAACAGTTTTAAAAGGGTGTCATCGATTTTGTCATCTCCATTTTTTTTAGTTTTGTGTAAACAAATGTACATTTAGTCTTTTTTTCTTTTGCTTTTTTGTGTTTTTTTTTCAATGCAAATATAAGAAACACGTGCATAGCAAAAACTTTTGTGATTGCAACAATTTCTGGGAGAAATGCTGTAATTTCTGGTAAAATTCCAGGGGTGCCAATACTTTCATCCATGACCGTGTATACTGTAACACTAGTAAACTAAAATGAAACACATACTAGTTGATCCTAACGATCACTTTTCAAACATTTATGCCTGCATCAGTTCATCTGGCAACGATTGATCAAATCTCACTTCTTTTGCTATTGTTTGAATCTGACAAGCATCTACTGTAAATGTATATGTACACTGTTATCAGACTACTATATTTTATAAGTACATTAAAACATTGTTATATTACAACTGTTTTATTTCATTGCAATGGTTAATTATCTGTGTACCAGTGTGTACACTGTCTACCAGCTGATACCAGCACATGTAATATGGATAAATGCACCGATAATGATCAGTTTGGGATGAAAAGTAGAACATCTGTCATGTCTTAAATTGTGTTTGTGAATGTAATAAGTTTTATCACAAAAAGGTGTTTGTCTGATTGAGGATTGTTGATCCACATTCATAATAATCAATCTGAGTATTAATAAAGAGAATAACACGAGTTTGTGCATTTTTGTCATTTCATAATATTTTCTCTTATTTTTGACTTTGTTTTGGTGTGTTATTGGAGACATTTTGTACATTTTTGTTGTTGAATGTTGTGTTTTTTATGTTTTTTTTTGTCCTGCGTATTTTTTGTATTGTATGTCATGACTGGGGAGGTTCTTTTGTGTAGTTTTGCATTTCTGTTGTTGTTTTGATTATTTTTGTGTATATTTATGGTCATTAGTTTATTTGTATTTGTTGTCCTTCTGTGCATTGTTTTTCCTTCTAATTCTGTCTTTTTTGTGAGTAATTTGTGTATTTCTGCCATTGTGTGTGTTTTTGGAGTCATTTTGTTCTTTTACATTATTAGGGGGCCACACAAAAATAAACCAAGGGCCACATGTGGGCCCCGGGCCGCCAGTTGCCCATTTCTGATTTAAACCTAATTGAATTTAAATCCCAAAAATCACTTTATTTGAAATTCAGCACAAACCATTGTACAATTAGATTAAAAAAAACAAGGAAACATAGTAATTTAAAAAAACAGTAATTAAAGCACTTAAGTTCAAATCAATAATTAGGACCTACTTAATTCTGATTGTGGATAAATGTGCTTGAGTTAGAAGATAAGAATATTAAAGATGTTATTTATTTTTTCTCTGACATAACTGAATGGAATATATGAAAATAAATTTGGTTGGCTAGGTTTTTAAAGTTGCTGTGACGTCATCAGCTGCTAATGCTCGTAAATGCAATCAGAGTTTGAGTCTGAATCAAAGTCTGAATCAATCGTGCAGGAGATTTCACGCGCATTGTCTGTGATTAAATGATCGATTGATCCACTCAGCGCGCGCTGCGCTTTAACTCGATCATCACGTTTAGTGTGTTTTTGAGTTTGTTTTGTATGTTTTTGGAGTCATTTTAGAAATTTTTGTTTAATTTTTTTAATTCAATTTTTTTTGTATTTTTGTTGTTTTGCATGTTATGACTCATTTTACATTCCTGTTCTTGTTTTTATATTTGAGTTATTTTTGTGTATGTTTGTGGTCAGATGTGTTGGAGGAGGAGCTGTAGAATAAAGAGTAAAGTCTGTTACGCGTCATAATTGAATGTATGGCGCATCTAAAGCGCACAGCTTTGGAAACCTTTGCTCATATTCAAATAGAAACCCTCTCTCTGAGTGGATACTCTGCCACTAAAAGAAACCTTTGTGAACTGGATCACTGAAACCTGATCCGTCCCCTTTTTTTTCTCCTTCAAAGTTTGGAACCACCGTGCGTTGCGTTCTCCATCATCTCCATAGTTGGAGTTGGAGTTGGAAACATCCTGTGAACGCTGTCTTTACGCACGGGCTTGTGAAATGCCACCTCCAGCTTCTTTATCTCAGCCTAACACCTGATCTATCTGCAGGATTCCAGCAACACCTGGAGCTGGATTTGGGTCGTGAATGGTTGGCACGGTCAGCTCCTGCTTTTCCTCCCAAACATACGGGAGTTTGGTTTGGGTTCACCATCTGAAACGCAATCTCAGAAATGTCCAACAAGGCCGTCCACGCACACTGAGCCTGTGCGTGCGCGCTGAGCCAGGGCCTCACAGATTGGATGCATGTTTGGCACCGTCCCTTGGAGAGCTTTTACGCACCTGGGCCTCCCCTCAAATGCACTTATAGCGCACGGCTCTGGCTCCACTCCTCTTTCAGACATGACCCCGACCATGGTGGAGCACGGGGGCCTGGATATCATGTGTCTCAACAAGTACTGCCACAGCACCTCGTCGTCGTCGTCCAGCTCCGAGCAGCGGGACAAGAAGGTTTTCACTAAGATCAAGCTGAGCCTGAGCTCGGAGTACCCGCGGAAGAACGCGGAGATCCTGAGCGGCCAGTACGGAACCAACCTGCTGCTGATCGGGGCCGCGCTGATGCTGGCCATCGCGCACCACGACCCCGCGGTCAGAGAGGAACACCTGCTCTCCTTCGCGTCGTGCCTCATGCTGCTGCAGCTGCTGTGGATGATGTGGTACATCCTGGTGCGGGAGCGACAGGACAACACGCGCACGGAGAGAGACGTGCACGCCACGACCTGTTGGATCAGAGGTGAGGAAACTAGAGAGAATTTAATAAGTTCATACAATAAATAAATATATAGGATGCCATTAAAGCCGTGGTGACAAACTAGTTTGTGTTCCTGAGAAAATATCACTTTTTTATCTTATAAATAGATCTGATTATGGGAACAACTTCCTGTTTAATATCACAAGTGGACAATTAAAAAGAAACATAAGTTGTTCTGTTAATATTGTATTTCCAATGACTGTAAACTGTTCATTTAAAAAATAAGAGAAAAGAATTGATGGTCTTTTAGAACAGTGTTTCTCAAATTGGGGTTCATGTACTCCCAGGGGTACGCCATGGCATTACAGGGGGTACTTCAGAGAGAGAGTGGAAAATTAACAAATGAAAGCATTAAAAATATGGGGTTTTATAATGAAAATACAAGGATCAGTCTTGGTCCCACATCAGGAGGAAGATGACGGCAAATAATAAAAACTATAGAAATAAATCTATTCAGGAGACACTAAACAAAGTTTCATTCTATTTACTAATTTAGGTTCTTGAAAATATGTTTTCATTCATTCATTCCATCATTATCCTCCATAGTCGTTTTGTCACAGAATTCTGAGCAAAATGTTCTAGTCGGACAAAGGAGGGACATGGATTCAGAAATAAGAAGAAGGGGGTACTTAAGCCAAAAAAGTTTGAGAACCACTGTTTTAGAATATTATTACAAAAAACACAAGTTGAAGTATATTGAAGGGTGTACAGTTTCTTAGCACGTCCCCCTCACAGCAAGAAGGTCCTGGGTTCAAGTCCTGGGGTGGACACTTGGTTCCTTTCTGTGTGGAGTTTCCATGTTCTCCCCGTGCTGTGTGAGTTTCCTCTGGGTACTCTGGCTTAGATGGAGTCTAGATTGTCCATATTAGGAGTAAATGTGAGTGTGTTGCCCTGCAATGGACTGGCGCCCTGTCCAGGGTGTACCCCCACCTAATGCACATTGATAGCTAGAGAAAGGCACCAGAACCCCCGCGACCCTGAAAAAAGGAGCAAGGGGGTCAGAAAATGGATGGATGGGAGTTGATTACAGTTCCCTAGTGTCATTGGTTCCTTCACAGAATTCACCGAGCATTGGATTGTTCAGCCACCACAGGTGACAATGTGTTGCCAAATAAGTGAATGTATCTATTATATATATATATTTTATAAAAAGCAATAATTGTGACAGTGTTGATCACATACTCTCAGGCCTGTACTACAAAACTGGATAAGTATATCCTGATAAGTCTCCTTCACATAACCAAACATTCTCTGTAAGAGAGCAGCTGTACTACGAAGCAGGATATAAACACGTTCACTTAACACAGCAGGTGAGTTCAGCCTGGCTACGAGCACGATACGGAGACTGTCTCTCCACAGGCTTCATCAGCTGACTGGAGATCAGATGTAAACCTTTGCTAAAAGTGAAAATGAAAGGATTGAATTCATTCAATAAAAATATCGTCAGATATGCACCAGGATCTTCTAACAGCTCATTTTACAAGAGAGCTGATTGGTCAGGAGGCGGGACTTTCGTACTTGGTCAGATCTGATCCACTTCATAACCTGATAATGTGTTCTGAAATGCGTTGGGGGTCGACAATCGTAATTATTTAAACTTGTTCAATGTTTACAACCAAAAAGCCTTGTGTTTGTGAGGAAAACCAACGACTTCTGACTCATGACCCTGTGATTTGTGACGTGGAACAAAATGTAGCCAATCAGGAAACAAGCTGACTGATAAACACGTAACGCTGCGTTCAAGGCAACTCCGAATTCAGCATTTCCCAGTTCAGATCTCCGAGTTTAATCGAGTTCAGCGTAAATACCTCAAACATGGCTGACCACTAGAATATTTACATTATTTACTCAGACTTTCAGACTTGTGTGCGTGCGTGTGTGTGTGTGTGTGTGTGTGTGTGTGTGTTTCTATGACTGATTTTTTTTTTATCTTAATGTTCATCTTTAACAGATTAAAAATATTTTCAGATTTAGTAAATCCTAATGTGTTATTAGTCACTCCAAGGGCCAAACTCAGGCCCATGGACCACATCTTTAACACCCCCTGTTTTAATTCCTTCCCCGTCAGGAGGTCTGACTCTACTCGCTCTCCTCTCCCTCATCATGGACGCGTTCCGAATCGGGTATTATGTGGGCTACCGGTCTTGTGTGTCGGCAGTTCTCGGGGTATTTCCTGTCATCCATGCAACTCACACCATCGCACAGGTACGTTTACAGCCCCAGTTTAACTCTAATAAAGTGATAACCTTTCAGCTGTGTTGGAATAATGTGCTCTTTGTTGTTTCTGCACAATAATCCCATGGAACTGTTACTGCACTAAATAATCTGTTACAACCTTTACCTAAAACGATTGAATGACTTTTGTTCAGGTGCAGTTTCTCTGGTTTCATATCAAGGATGTCATCAAATGTTATGAAACGTTTGAAAGGTTGGTGGTGTCAAATATTTATTGGTTTGTGTCAGAATAAAGTTAGTCTCGTTGTTTAAACCTGAGAAACAATCAGACAGACAGAGTCAAATCGATCAATCGATCAATCGTTTAATTAACAGATTTTAAATGAGCAGAAATGAATCCACAAGAATATCAATCAATAGGAAAAACAGGAACTTATCTAATACACAGCTGTGGGGCTCAGGATCGCTGGCCCCAGCCCCTAATGTACAGTAGTTTCCTCACTTTGACATGGTGCATGTTTTTTGTTACATAAAACATTTATGATTGTCAGAACATCAGCCATCACACATGAAGAGATAAAGACACACATTTTATTTAAGCAAAGTTTATATCTACAATTGGTTTTTCTAGATTTTTTTTTTCATTTAGAAATCAGTTATTGCAGTTAATTAAAAATGATATTTACTGTTAATTTAAATTACCTACGGGATCATTAATTGATCAGTTATTATTTATCTTTTAGGAGTCTAAGGTGTATGCTTATTTGATTTATTTGGTATATGTATATGAGTTGTTTAATGCATATTAAGTGTAGTATTTCAAAGAGAAGGCAGACTTTTTAAATTGTTAATTCATTAGATTTTTGCTTAATAAACTGTCTTTAAATCTGATCAAATTTGTTTACTGTATATCTGACACGTAAAGCTTGTGTTGTTGTTAAATTTTAGTTTAGTTGAAATCAGATGTTTTGAAACCAGTCCTTGTTTCAGAAAGAAAAAGTTGGCCTCATAAAGTTAATATAAGTACATTTAGTGTAAGGACATATGATTATAGCATGTCTTAAATAAACGATAATATTTCATATGAACATTTGCAACTTGGAATCAACCTACTGTAAGTGTATGAAACGCTGTGTCGTCCAGGTTTGGTGTGATCCACGCTGTGTTTACCAACCTCCTCCTGTGGTGCAGCGGTGTGATGTCAGAGGCCGAGCACTTCTTAAACAACCATAAAAGAAGACTTTCAGCTCTGGGTTACCAAAACCTCACTATCGGTAAGGAAGGGCCGCGGGGGTCGATTGCTGGGTTGTTCCTGGAAGTCGGGAACAATCGTCTACTTGAAGACTCTCGTCAATGGATGAAAGAAAAGAGGAGAGAGAGGAAAGGGAGGTTAGCTCGGCCGCCCAACGGCTCGTGTTTGGGTCGAATACGTCTCCCCGATTGGGTTTCAGGAAACACACAAAGTCCATGGTCGTTGGTCCGTTCCCCACACTTCAGCCTCCACCACCCCCCGCCTGACCTCAGACGGCTTTGTCTCTGGGCCGCTGAGTCCCGTGGGTGCTGCAATTACAGTAACTGATACATCTAAGCTGCTCCTCCTCATATCCGGCCGCCTGTGAGGCTGGCTGCACCCTGACAGTTGTTCCTTTTTTAATTAAAGCCTGCTGGACTATTGTGCATGGCGGCCTTTGGCGGGGGGTGCAGTGGGGGGAAACGCATGACCAGGTTTTGTTGAGGGGATCTCTAGAGAGCAACAGAGTGTTTAGCAGCTTGTTGTGGAGTTATCAATCAGGTAAGAAGCCTGAGAACAAGCTCAGAATGACTCTGAACAGCAATATGAAAGACATGTTTAAGATCTGGTTTAAGACACTAATATGACGTTGTTCAAAATGTGGGGAGCTTTAATCAAAACTACACAAAGATACATTTCCATTGGTTGGTATGAGAATCATGTTTTACCTCAGATAAGAGCAACTGGAAGCCTTTGGCCTAAAGTAAATGCACAAAATTATTCTAAAAACAAAAAAAAATCAAAGTACAACATATCAAATGAATCCAAGAACACACAAACAACATAAATTCACAAAAAACAATAACAAAAACAAAATCAGAGAAAAATATAATAAATGATAACAAAAAGACACAAAACGACGACAAAATGCACAAAATTAGAGTAAAATATATTAAATGATTCTGAGAACACACAAACAACAAAAATTTACAGTAAATGACACCAAAAACACACAAAAAGCCAACAAAAACACCAGAAATTTGAGAACATTTTTCTTAATGACATCAAAAACACACAAAAAGCCAACAAAAACACCAGAAATTTGAGAACATTTTTCTTAATGACATCAAAAACACAAAATGACAATAAAAACCCACAAAACGACAATAAAAATGCACAATATGAAAGTACAATATATTAAATGGTACCAAGAACCCACAAACAACAATATTAAAGAACACGCATGAAACAACAACAAAAATATGCAAATATGATAATGATAATGCTCAGATTGGACATTATTCTGAAAGCTGGCATTAATATTTACATTGTTGCCCTTATGCCAGATAATCACATTTTTGTGGCCCCCACTGTGTGTGTGTGTGTGTGTGGGGGGGGGTGAATGAGCATCTGCTTTCAGGTAGACTCTGTGGTAGACGAGTGTCCTCTCCAGGGTGACCCCCCTTCCACCCGGTGTATGATGGGATTAATCTGATTAAGTTTAGCAGATCAAGGATGTGTTCAACATGACTATGACATTATTTATTCTCGTACAGATCAGTGTAATACTGTTCCTTTAGTTTACCATTGCAGGTACATGTGTTGTTGTGTGACAGCATGAATGATTTTTTAATGTTTATCTTATTGTTGTTTTGCAGAACACTCGGAGCCAAACTGTAACTGCACCACCAGCACGTGTTCCATGTTCTCCAGCAGCCTCTACTATCTCTACCCCTTCAACATCGAGTACCACATCTTTGTCTCCGCTTTACTCTTCGTCATGTGGAAGAACATTGGACGCAACCTCGACCTCTCCTCCAACAGAAAGAGAAAAGTCACCAAGACCCAAGGTTTGACCTTAGGGCCCATCCTGGGTCTCCTGGCCCTGGCCAGCACCATTGGGATCCTGGTGGTCTACATCACTCATGTAGAAAAGTCCCTCCAAATGCGCCAGTCGGCCATTTCTATGTTCTACATCTATGGCATCGTCATGCTGGTGGTCATGTGCTGTGCTGGTGCCTCAGGGTTGGTCATCTACAGAGTGAACCACAAGCCTCTGGACACCTCCAAGAACCCGTCCAGACAGCTGGACACGGAGCTGCTGTTCAGCTCCTCCATCGGCTCCTGGTTCATGTCGTGGTGCAGCGTGGTGGCCGTGCTGAGCACCCACAGCCGCCCTCCGTACCGCTGGACCAACCTCATCTACTCGCTGCTCATCGTGTTGGAGAAGTACGTCCAGAACCTCTTCATCATCGAGTCCCTGTACCGTCAGCAGGAGAACGCAGAGAGGGAGAACCAGGAGCTGCCGGCGGCCCCAGAAATCTTCTCCGTCACCTCGTCTTTAGCTCCGCCCTACAACGGAATCATCAACCGAGCGTACGAGACCCCGGAAAGAGTCTGCGTTGCCATGGAGACAGAGCAGGAGGAGAGCGGTCAGATGTACCGATGTCCACGCAAACCTTCAGAGGTGCCGATGGGCGTGGGAACCAAAGGAGAGGAAGCTCCAAACATCAAGAGGCAGATCCTGAAGAACATCGCAGTTTTACTCATTATGTGCAACATTTCGGTAAGTAAACGTTTGGCGGCCATTTTTACCAAAACACGCCAGGGGTGGTTTTATTATTGATGATTATTAATCAATCAATCGATCAGGGATCCTCCACTAAATTATTATTATTATTATTATTATTATTATTATTATTATTATTATTATTATTATTATTATTATTCACCATATTCATCAACTCAATCGGAATATAAAAAACTAAATAAACAATAACATAAATAAATCTAAAGTGTCTAAAATTAAAACCAAATCATGTCATCATGACATTATTAAAACAATATTCCTCTCTGTGCACAAACTTTGCATAACAAGTATTTTAAATCATAAAACTAGAACAGATTTAAGATATACAGTAAACATGTTCTTCATCAACAATATTAGCAGATAGACATTATGATGTTTTAATATCGCAATTTATTGCCTCACGATATAACGTCCCACCTTTACTATTTAGTGAATGTAAATGTGTGCAGTTTAAAGTTTTAGATTAGGTTAATTTAAAAAAAAAAAAATCTTTTAACGTTCACGAGATTAACAATGGACTCATTAAATTTATTACCCTACACAGATATGATGAGTCACAAAAATGGATTTCGTGTTCATTTGTGTATTAACATTAGTTATTTATCAAATGTGTTACATGAAACATATCTTTATTTCTAAACTATTTACATTTGTGTTCTCTTTAGCCTTAAAGGGATCCTACACTATTTTTACAATTTTGGGAGAGTCTGTGTTCCTCCATCTTGAAATCACGTGATTGATGATGTCACACGGCCCCACTGCCTGTAAACATCCCATTGTTTTCTATTGGAGTGAAACATTCAGCCTGATTTATAGATCATTTAGTAGATTTTTAGATCATTTAGTAGATTTTTAGATCATTATCTTGATTTTGTGACCAACTTCTATGTAAATAAGAGAAATGTTTGCTAATAATTTGGGGAAAATTGAAGGATTTTGTAAGAATTTCACTTTAAAAATGACTGCCATCATGTGATGCAAGCACTGGGAAAACTGTGAAATATTGTTGAGTTTCATTCACACAATGATTCATGTTTTCTCTGTAATTTTTACTTTCTCCCGCAGGCCCAATTGGATGCTCCAAAGGGATATGGCCCCCAGGCCTTGAGTTTGACACGTGATTTATCAGCTTTTTACATCATTTAGCAGCTTTTTCAGTCAAAATAACAACTGTTTTTGGTTGCTCTAAAAAATCAGGAAAAGATAAAGATGTCAATGTAAACTTATTTTCTTTACAGAAAGAAAATAAAAACAGTTGGGACCCGAAGAAAATCTGTGTCCGGGGGGGTGACAGTTCCATCTCTGGGGTTTGGTAGTAGACAATGAAGCAGAGAAAAAGAGCTCTCCTAAGGGATCTTTACCCTCCCCTAAACAGTGAGCAGCTGATGCTCTGATGGCTGAAGTGAAGCTAGGAAATCACGGACAGTTGAAGACGCACAAAGCCTGAGGATAGGATAGGTCCTACTGCCTGTAGACGGATCCTTACGAGTGTTTTTACTTCATTCTTTCTGTGATTTCTTGTGTTTCTTCTCCAGATGAGGAGGACAGTGATTGGTTTGACTCAATTTTTCTTCTAGTTTGTTCCCAGTATTCCCTGTGACATCTCCTCACTTCACCACACATTCAGTTTTGGCTGGATTCTGATCTTTTTGTGTAAACCCCAAAATAAACATCCGCCATTTTTTTCACTGCAACTTTTAGTGAAAACACCAGAAATGTGTTGGAAAGTCACTTTGGCAGAGTTTTTGGGGCAAACACAAGAAATAAAAGTCGTCTTCCTTATTATATTTAACAAATAAGCCCAATGATGGTTGTATCATCTGCATATTTAATGATGACATTATTTACATGAGATGCTACTGAGTCATGAGTCTACAAAGTAAACAATAGGGGGCAAAGGATCACTGATCCAAATAGCTGAGTGCTCCTGTTTTGAATGATGTTGACTTTCACAGCCCACGATCAGAACCACCAGGGCCGAGCACGGGGCTGCAACCCTCACATTGGGAATGTCCGACGTAAACAATGTTCCAGCTTTTTTCTTTTAACCTCAACTTTTTGATCCAGATCAGTCTTCCTCTTCTCAATAGCAACTGATCATTTTTCACTACTTCATCAGTGCAGAGATGATGATCCTGTGAAGCTGTTGGTTTTAGGAACTAACTTCATGTAATCAGATTTCTTTTTCCCTCCTACAGCTGTGGATTCTCCCTGCGTTCGGCTGCAGGCCGCAGTACGACAACGGGCTGGAACAGGAGACGTTTGGCTTCAGCATATGGACCACCGTTCTCAACTTCGCCATTCCTCTGAACCTCTTTTACCGCATGCACTCAGTGGCGTCTCTATTCGAGGTGTTTCGTCGAGTTTGAAGGGTCGATGACGGGAACATTTGTTACCGACGGCTTCTATCGATGGCTCACAGCGCAGGTCACCCTTTCAGGAAGCCGTCCCCATCACACTTTATCAAGCTTCCACAAAAGCTGTGAAGACAAATTTAAAGTAGGTCCCTTTGGCGAGGGAGTTATTATTAATAGGACGTGTTCGGGGTCCTTGAAGAACATCCTCGTGAAACTCAAGGCTTCTTAAAAACAGAGATGAGAATGAATTTCAATTCACATCGTGACTTTTGTAAGATTTGCTCTTCAACTAAAATTTGAATAGAGAGTAGAACACGAGTTTTATATGATATTGGATGCGCTTCATCTGAACTGTTTCATATTATGGGGATCTACAGGGCCTGTACTATGAAGCTGGATAAGTACATCTGGGATTTATCTCCGTTAGCTTCACCTAGCCAAACGTTTTCTGTCACAGAGTAGCTGTACTACAAAACAGGATATCAACCCAGGTGATTTCAGCCTGGCTACGTGCGCCCTCTAGTGAAATGGGGGGAGATTGCAGTGTCAGACCAATCACAGTCACAGAGAAACTGTGTCGAGCAGGGGTCACCAACCATTCTGAAGCTGTGAGCTACTTCTGTACTGTATATTCTGAAGGGCTACCAGTTAGATAAGAGATTCTTAAATACTACATTATCACAGTTTCACTTTAATTAGAGGGTAAGATAATAAAGAAGGCTGGCAGGCATTTAAAAAGGTCAGAAATGTTTAAGTTTCAACACTTTATTTTTTCATTTTCTACATTTCATAGAAAATCCCCATGTTGCTATTTTACTAGCTTTTAACAAACAACATGTACATTTTTTAAAATCCACCTTGCGTTTAAAAAAATGTAATTCATTTATATCACGTTATTATATATGCGTAACATACCACAACCCATTCACCAAATCTGCAGCATTTAAAACGTTTGTCCCAATGTTTCCGTGAAAATAAACACTTAAAAGATGGTTAATTTAGGACTAAATCTTTATCAAGTGCAGCAGTGTTTAAGTTTACTATGTAATAACTACATCTGTCATATGTATTTATCTTTGTGAGTTTGAATTCTGCAAAGTTAATCAGGTTTTAGATGCAGCTCATTGGTGACTCAAGCTCCTGAGGGCCCCTCACATGGTCCATTTTAGTTGCTTTTTGTGTGTTTTTCTAGTCATTATGTGTGTTTTTGTTGTAGTTTGTGTTACTGTTGTCTTTTTGTGTATTTTTCTTTCATTTTGTGCAATTTTGTGTGTCTCTGAAGTCCTTTTGTATATATATATATATATATTTTTTTTTTTTGTCTTTTTGTGTTTAAGTATTTGTTTAGTGTTTTTGTTATTATTTGTTTGTGTACTTTTGTTGACATTTTGTGCATTTTGCTGTTGTTTTTTGTGTGTTATGTTGGACTTCATATAACTTTAAACTTCATTGATTACAATTTTGTTTTGGGGGCTGCACAAACTTAGACCGAGGGCCGCATTTGGCCCCCGGGCCGCCTGTTGCCTATGTCTGCTATAGTGTATGAATGAATGAATGAGTTGATGGTGTCTCTCCACAGGCTTCATCAGCTACTGTAGATCATATATAAATCTTTATCTGTCCTAAATAATGTCAATGAAAGGATTCATTTATCCATTAATATTATTTATTTCCTAAACTCAGCTGTCAGATCTGCACCAACCAGGATTTAATAACAATGAGCAGCTCATTTTACAACAGAACTGATTGGTCAGGAGGCGGGTCTTTAGTACTCACTCTGATCTTATCCACTCTATAATAGGGCTGTTTGATATGGACCAAAACTCATATCTCAATATTTTTTCTCAAAATGGCGATATATGATATAAATATTAATATTTTTTAATTCAAATAAAGTCAGACCAGTAAGACAATTCTGTGTTAAATTTGCTGGTGCAAAATGCCACACAAAAAAGCTGCAATTTAAGGTCTGCGTTAGAATCCATCTTAATATGCTTTACATGCTGTTCTGAGAAGGAGTGAACGCAGAGACTCCAAAAATGAGTATTTTAATACAAAATGAGCTACATATATATACAAAACTTAATTTATTTTTCACAAAGGCATCTGTATAAAATATACAGTTAAATGTACAGAATAAAATAACACCAATAAATAAAAAAACAAACAAAAAAACTGTCAGGCTCTAAGTATAGTTCCATTTATGAACTCTAAAACCGAGAACATAACCGTTTAATTACGTGTAATCTGATTGGTCGGCTATGATGTGATGCATTTTGTTGTTTTCTTGTCATTTCATTTTTATTTTTAATTGTAGTTTCACAATGTCCGTTGGTCTTTTGAAAACAAAAAAATAATAATTTACTCAGTAATGTTGGGTGCAGAAATGTAACAGATTAGTTCTTTTAAAACGTACTTAATTACAAGTAAAATGACTGATTTAGAAATATACCCATGAAAGCAACTCAATTACCATAACGTGAGTACTTGTACTCCATTACTTTCACCTCTGCTTGAATGTTGATACATTGCCTAGCCTAAGTTACCATGGTGATTTAGCCTGGTAAGACGTTATAGCCAGCATCGTAGTACAGCACACACCGAATAAATCCTGGAAGTTTTCGCGATAGAAGGAAATCCAGCTTCGTAGTACAGGCCCTAAAATCCAAAACACTCCCAACATGAATATGATAACAGTATAGTAAACAGGAAGCCAGTCTAGTGTTGTGACTGTACTGTGTTGATAAGCCAGCAGTGCTTTGGTGTATCCTTTGATACATGTGTTGTGTATACAGTACTTCATTCACCCTTGAAATGTGCATATTGTATATGGATAAGGTTCTCGCTAAGGATTCCAACTAGTTTATTGACATGTGAATAGCGTTTGAACTTTGACTTTATCCCCATGTTATTGACTGGACTTTAGTTCTCAGATAGAAAACGAGGCCTGTCAGTGTCAGGATTCACATTTCCACAGAATGATGATGTTTACACCTGAGGGAGCAGCAATAAATAGCATCACAATAATCTTTGTTACCACCAAGCACACATGGAAGGTTGCACTGTCTTAACTTTATACCAAATGAGCAAAGTTCTCAACCTGGTGCTATATATTCCTCATGTATTCTCAACATGTGCCAACGTATGGTCAAAATCTTGTTGTTGTTGTTGTTGTTGTTGTTTTGCTGAGTGAAAACTTGCCATCTCTGTGTAAATACGGTCGATACACAAGTCTTTCCAACCCCGTGATGTTGATTTCTGTTGATGTGAAGTCACAGCTGAAAATGGGGCAGAAAGGAAACAA